>NC_057712.1:76053085-76072524 GCF_004010195.1 Chiloscyllium plagiosum
GGAATGAGCTGCCAGAGGATGTGGTGGAGGCTGGTACAATTACAACATTTAAGAGGCATTTGGATGGGTCTATGAATAGGAAGGATTTGGAGGGATATGGGCCGGGTGCTGGCAGGTGGGACTAGATTGGGTTGGGATATCTGGTCTATGAATAGGAAGGATTTGGAGGGATATGGGCCGGGTGCTGGCAGGTGGGACTAGATTGGGTTGGGATATCTGGTCGGCATGGATGGGTTGGACCGAAGGGTCTGTTTTCATGCTGTACATCTCTATGGCTCTATGACTAATTCATCAGACAGCCCAGCAGATTGAAACCATTAAATTTTAAAAATCCCGATAAAAGGGACCTGCATCCTTTACCCAGCCAACCGTTACGCAAGTGTTCTCATGATTCTGCCTTGTTGTCTTGAAAAGTTCCCAAATTATTTTAAATATATGCTTACGTCCAACCTCTCTCTCTTGAGTTCTTTAAATGTAAAGCAAACAGACTAAGAGTCAGTATTCTGCAGATGATGGATTTCGAGGTATGTCACTATTTTATAATTGCACAGACTATCAGCAGAAACGTATGAGACCTCACACCAGTCGGAATAACACATTGTGCAGTATTTCAACCTAAGCTAGGAGCAAATCAGGAGCACAGCAAATTATTACTGAATTAGGGGACATAAGTATTGAAAAATTTATAATATATCTCAGATTACTCTGTCAGGATGAAAGCTTTGAACTCCAGATAAAGTTTGACATGTCAAGCTGTTATGATGCTATAGCAGCGTGAATGATATTCTCCAGTAACAGGATGCTACCATCAATCCAAAAAAATTCTGTCTGTGTACAAATGAGTAATGTGGTACATGAGTTTCAGTGCCGGTGAAATGACAGGTCGGCAGGCTGTCCATAGCAATAGCAGGTTGTATCTCATAATTTCTCCCTTTCACTGTTCATAGTAGCCAGAATGCTGACCACACTCCATCAGGCCATGCTTATGCAACTCAGAACATACATCCAAAAGAGATATGAGTCTGCAATTGGACAGCACTTATTAAACAATCAAGAATTTGCTAAGAGCTACCATAACAATTAATTTCAGGTTTACAGTTCACTTGTTAGAAGCTACCTACACAATTATAGCAAAGTTTTGATCTTTGAAAACAGAAAGAACATGTCCTTTTTCAACTAAACAAAAGCTTGGGAGGAAACTAATCTCTGATGCATTCATAAGACAAAGTGTCAGCCAAACAAATCCAGTTACTAACTAACTAGCACCCCTTCTTTCTGCAGGATAAATTGTTGTTACTGGTTTAAAAAAAAGGAAAAAAATGCAAGAGTGTCAGAGGGGAAAACAAATATAGGAGATTCAGACACCTTGAGAAGAAAAAAAGAAAAAAAATGAAAAAAAAATTGTTGTTCCCTCTGAAATTTATTTTCTTGTAATTCTGATGGTGCTAAATCAAAGTCTTTGAACAGCATAGCTCCCCTGTCAGCAGTATTCTTCCTAAATGAATCCCTTCATTCATCATATCCATGCATTTTTGGATTCAACAGTTTAAATACTTAGCAAACATTTAGAGACCCTGAAAGAAACATTTCAGTCCAAGTAGAAAGTGGCAGGAGAAAATGAAGAGAAGAAGAATGTTTGAGGCAGACATGAGTTTAATGACCAGTGCTGGAGAAATTAATTCCTTTGTCCCCTGTTTGATGAATGAAATGGAGTTGGTGTTACACAAAGTGCTGCTCAAAGAGTTGTCCTCTGGATCATTCCATGGCAACAAATGTTGGAGCAAAATGCACCACATCATCGAAGGAGATGCAGCTTGATTTCAAACCATAGGCTACAGTCATGTCCCTAGTCTGTAAGGTGCAAACTTTATTGTATAGTTAAAACTGATGGCACAGTTTTGCAAATCTTCTACAGGAACTGCTGGCAGATATACAACAGCATGAAGAAATGGTAGGTGGCAGCTTGATGTGTACAGCCCATGTTGCCGGCTCGCAATCAGCCTGGCCCAATTTCTTTATTCTATTCCATCTAAGCTCAACCTGAAGAAAGAGCATTCATTATAAAGAAGCCTCTTATAGCTCTTAAGGAAAGTCTTCTGATGCATTCACATTTGGAAGAGCACCACATTTCCCATCGCCTGCAGATGGTGGTTTGCCCATTCTGCCTGAAGAACCTATGCTTCAATGGTAGCCTCACAAGTCCAAAACTAAAATACTTTAACTGTTGGAAATTTTAAATAAGGACAAAACTTGCTGAAAATACATAGCAGACCAGCCAGCTTCATTGGAGAGACAAATAGAATTCATGGTTTTGTTCCTTTTATGGTTGTATACACAGTATATGTTTGGCAGGGAAGGCGAATTAAACATGATGGATGGCTAATCACCCCCACCCTGCCTCCCCACCTCACTGCCCACTCTAACCTTTTCGCATTATATGGTGGTGGGTAAGGTACTATCTATCCTGCCCACCTTAGACCTGTTGATGCCCTTAATTGCCCCATTAAGGGCTTAAACCTGCCTCTATTTCCATAATGGACTTGGCAGTGGTATACAAACGAGAAGCAGAGGCTACTTTTTCACCAACACTAGTGAACAAACAGGAAGAGGGTGGGATATCTCATTTGAGAGGTATCCAATGAACACAGGAGCACCTCCCCAAGATGGTAACCGCTGTTATGTCTCCCTAGAGGCCTCCAAAACCTGACTCGCCACTTTGTCCCTAAAGCGTCCAACCTCCAGTCTGAAACTCTCGGATTTGCCTTAATCCAGTTCCTTGTGGGAGTGCTTCAGATCAGCACCTCTGGCATTGCTGAGACTACAAGAGTTGCCAGTCTGAACAATTGGCATGTAGTTCTCTCTATTGAGAGACAGAAGTCCCAAGCTGAGCTCACGAAAATCACCCATATTATACCAGACCATTGCTGTGGGGCAATCATTTTTAATGTTGGTCTGTTTGTGAAAAACATTTTACGAGGACTGAGGGCAAGCAATATGCTCCCCATCCCATACAATTCGTCCCCAAGTTTCAGATCTGTGATGTTTCCATAGAATTGTACATTCACAGCATTCCAGTATGCTCTGTTTTTAATTTCTCTTCAACTGCCTCCCTTCTGAGAATAACAGCTTGGAAAATGCCAAGTGGGGGATTCATAGGTTTCAGCAATGGTTACAATTAGAAATAATTTGGCACATGAACTGTTGAGAGTCTGAGTGCCAAAAAATTAAAACATATTAAGACCGTCCAGCAATGGCTCAAACAAATTTACTAAACCATTGCATGGCCTGTAAAGGAACCTTTGCCTGACATAGCAACAAAGACAAATGTATGCTCTCATCATTGAAATGTTGTAAAATTATACACAGGGTGTCTCTGTATTCTATTCCTGAAAGTCTTGCCTTTTCTTCAGCAAATACCACAGATGTCAGAGTCAGAGAAATATACAGCAAGGAAACAAACCCTTCGGTCCAACTAGTCCTTGCCAACCAGATATGCCAAACCCAATAATTACAAGGAAATAAAGCATGAATGGCAAATATCTGACAGCATTGACACTTGCACTGTTCAGTGCTCACTATTTTTGGGTTGAAATATGAATGCCATGATAAGAGAGAGAAAATCAGCCTTTTGTTATACATTTGAACCAGTAATGCTAAAGACACCTGAAGATTCGAAATGACTGGAGCATGTTTTGACTTTGTGAATCAGTGTCAGTCAGTGAAATACTATCTACCCATGTTATATCACTCACAATTTTAATTTCCATTCACGTCAATGGGAAAAGAAGTCTGGCTGATGTTAAATGGAGGATGGAATCATTGGGGTGGCATGGTGGCTCATGGTTAGCACTGCTGCCTCACAGCACCAAATACCCAGGTTCAATTCCTGCCTCAGGCAATTGGCTGTGGAGTTTGCACATTCTCCCTGTGTCCCCTGGCTGATCCAGTTTCCTCCCAGAATCCAAAGATGTGCAGGTCAGGTGAGTTGGCCGTGCTAAATGTCAGGTGCATTAGTCAGGGGTAAATATAGAGTAGAAGTCTGGGTAGGTTACTCTTCAGAGGGTCAGTGTGGACGTGTTGAGCTGAAGGGCCTGTTTCCATACTGTAGGGATTCTAATTTGTCCCAAAGATTCAAATTTTTGCAAATGGTATAAGCAGGAATGTCCTTAAAAATGGGTCAACTTCCCTGACTGCAGGTGTTGGCAAGCTTCCCAACATGCATTGGCACTTCATTAAAATGTCAACTCAGTAGCATTAAGTTTATAACCAACTGAGAATGCCATCATTTCAGATACATGAACATATATCACAAGCGTGGAGATGCTGACCTTCCTGGACTTTGGTGTGAGTACTTGCTGCTTTGCTCAGATGAGAATGTGGCTTTAAATGATGATTGTTCAGAATTACACTGTGAGCTCTCAAAGTACATTTGAAGTATTAGACAGGAGAAGACTGGCTGTGTCCATGGGCCATGTTAAAGTCCAAATAACTAAGGGGTGGAAAGCAGCTTGTGGCTGATGGTGGTATTAAAGCTGAAACAGCTCAGGGGAAGTGGAGTTGGTGGGACAATCAAAGAACACTGTCCAGGAATAAGACACTGACGATCTAGGAATGAGGCACTGAATGTCCAGGGGGTGGGATATGGTCTATCAAATGATAGGGCACTGTTTAACAATAGGTGAGATGCTGTCTGTCCAGTGGACCTCAGCAAAATGTGTCTGTCCTGGGATTTTTAGAAGGTGACTGCTGAGGCTGTGACAAGCTCTACAGGAAACCCATGTATGGGGGTTGGGGGGGGGGGGGGGGGGGGGGTCGTGGAGAGAGTTGAATCTGGTAGGGTTGGGGTAGGTCCAACTGGACATGCGGCATGCTGTTTTCTAGCATTATTCAAAGAATATAATGGTACCTCAATACTGGGAAGGTAGAGGATCTGGCAGCTGTGGTCATACCAAGGCATGAGTAGAATGGCTTTTCTGAAGGGAGAAAGACTATTGTGAACGTGAAAATTCACTGACATGCTTTAAGTACACCTGCCATTGTGCACTGTTTCCGTGCAGCTAATCATAAGGAGCTTGCCTGTGAGCCCACACAGCATGGGGTTTTTCCACAAAAGTTGAGAATGTGGCACTGGAAAAGCACAGCAGATCAGGCAGCATCTGAGGAGCAGGAAAATCGACATTTCAGGCCGGATCCTTTCATCAGGAATGAGGCTGGGAGCCTCAGGGGTGGAGACATAAATGGGAGAGGGGGTGGGGCTGGGCAGAAGGTAGTTGAGATTGCAATAGGTGAATGGAGGTGGGGGTAAAGTTGATAGGTCAGATAGATGGGAAGGAAGATTGACAGATGGGACAGGTCATGGGGATGGAGTTTGGAACTGAGGTAAGGTGGGGGGAAGGGAGTGGTGATGGAGGAGGCCCAGGGCCTGCATGTCCTTGGCAGAGTGGGAGGGCAAGTTGAAATGTTCGACCATGGCGTGGTGGGGTTGATTGGTGCGGCTGTCCCAGAGATGTTCTCTGAGGTGCGTCCCCTAACAAACCACCCTCCTCTGCCACCGCAGGAATTGCAAAACCTGCGCCCACACCTCCTGCCTTACCTCCGTCCAAGGCCCCAAAGGAGCCTTCCACATCTATCAGAGTTTTACCTGCACTTCCACAAAAGTCATTTATTGTATCCGTTGCTCCTGATGCGGTCTCCTTTACATTGGGGAGACTGGACACCTTCTCACAGAGCGCTTTAGACAACATCTCTGGGACACCTGCACCAATCAACCCCATAGCCAAACATTTCAACTCCCCCTCCCACTCTGCTGAGAATATGCAGGTCCTGGGCCTCCTCACCACCACTCCCTAACCAACTGACACCCAGAGGAAGCACACGTCATCATCCGCCTAAGAACCCTTCAACCCCAGGGCATCAATATGGACTTCACCAGTTTCCCCATTTCCCCTCCCCCACCTTACCCCAGTTCCAACCTTCCAGCTCAGCACTTATCTCATGACCTGTCCCACCTGTCAATCTTCCTTCCCACCTATCCGCTCCACCCTCCTCTCTGACCTATCACCTTCACCCCTATTCCATCCACCTATTGCACTCTCAGCTACCTTCCCCCAGCCCCACCCCTCTCCCATTTATCTCTCCATCCCAGAGGCTCCATACCTCATTCCTGATTAAAGGCTCCGGCCTGAAACATCGATTTTCCTGCTCCTCAGATGCTGCCTGCCCTGTTGTGCTTTTCCAGCAACACCCTCTCAGTTCTGATCTCCAGCATTTGCAGACCTCAATGTCTCCTAGTTTTTGTCCACAAAAGGCATGCTACAAGAGACGGACATTGGGGGACATTGCTCAGTAAAGGATTTACTGAAGACATCATAGATCAGAATTGGAGGGCCAAACAAAGAAACTGACGACTTCACACATTGATATACTGTCTACTTTTAGTTTTTACATCTTCACAGATCTCCTGAAGCTCACAACACAATAGGACAGATCAACCCTGCCATCCGATGTGATATCCTTGAAGGTAACATGTGCATTGTTTGAGGAAACCATTAGGGGTCTCTGTGGGATTTCATAGTTGGTTACTCCAAAGCTTATTGGGGAGGGGACCAGGGCTCTATTTGCTAAAACATGCAAATTTGTCAAGTTTCCATTGGATGCAGTGAGTGAGGCAGCAAGGGCAGTCAATGTTTCTGCTGTAACAGCTTCCCCACAGGTACAGGCAATTGATTGCAACCAAATTGCCCTCAAGAGCTCCCTGGTAACAGCCATATGTGTTTGTAAATAGGAAAAAGTTCCATCCCTTCAAATGCCTGTCATCTGTGACCACAAACAGCCAATAGTCCAGATTTGTATGCAATATCCAGGCTGCTGCTATGACACCCTGACGTCTGGAGTACTTTAATGATCGATGTCTTAAAACCCCTCATCACACACAGGGCTGGTTGCTGGGAGAGAAGGCTAATCCCCTCAAGACCTGGCTGATGGCATTGTCAGACCATGGCTGATGAAAGGCACAATGCTTCATAATTGAGCAGAACATAATCCTGATGAAAATTAGATTCTGATGCTTGGATTACTCAGTGCATTACCCAACACATCAGAGAGTGTCCCACATCATTATCCTGTGCTGCACACTCCACGAGCTCACTCAAAAGTTCAAATAGTTGTACAGCATGAAAACAGACCCTTTGGTCCAACTCATCTGTGCTGACCTGATATCCTAACCTGACCTAGTCCCATTTGCCATCACTTAGCCTACATCCCTCTAGAGCCTTCCTATTCATATACCCATTCAGGTGCCTTTTACATGTTGTAATTGTACCAGCCTTCACCACTTCCTCTGGCAGCTCGTTCCATACATGCACCACTCTCTGCATGAAAAAGTTACCCCTTGGGCCCTTTATAAATCTTTCCCCTCTCACCTACATCCTATGCCCTCTAATTTTAGACTCCCCCACCCTAGGAAAAAGTGCTTGGCTATTTACCCTATCCCTATTCCTGAAGAAGGGCTTATGCCCGAAACGTCGATTCTCCTGTTCCTTGGATGCTGCCTGATCTGCTGCGCTTTTCCAGCAACGCATTTTCAGCTATTTACCCTATCCATGCCCCTCGTGATGTTGTAAACCACTACAAGGTAACTCTTCAGCCTTCCATGCTCCAGGGAAAATAACACCAGCCTTTTCAGCCTGTCCTATAACTCAAATCTTCCAGTCCCGGCAACATCCTTGTAAATCTTTTCTGCACCATCTCAAGTTTAACAACATCCTTCTTACGGGGGGCAGCCAGAATTGTACGCAGTATTCTAAAACTGGCCTCACCAATATCCTATACAACTGTAACATGACCCCCCAACTCCTATACTCTAATGTTCTGACCGATGAAGGCAAGCATGCTAAATACCTTCTTTATCACCCTGTTTACCTGCAACTTCACTTTCATGGAGCTATGCATCTGCAGCCCAAGTTCCCTTTTTTGAGCAACACTCCCTGGGGCCCTACCATTAACTGTATAAGTCATGCCCTGGTTTGCCTTACAAAACACTATGCCTCACATTTATCTAAATTAAATTCCATAAGCACTTCTTGACCCATTGGTCCATCGACAAAGTGTTGGGAAAAGGGGAGATGCAGGAGTGAGGGGCCTACTCCAAAGAGGAACGGGAAGGTATGGATATTGAGATGGACATGAAGAGGCAATGTTCAATGAGGCAGATAGGGCCAGAAGAATCTCATAGCCAAACAGTTCCAGGACTATCTATCCATATTTGTGTCCTATTTTGGAAACTAGTTGCCTGGGAGACTGCAATTTGCTCTTTGAGATATAGATCATTGATTGATTATCATTTCATGAAGCACTGTCATTTTCAGGAAAGAGTACAATTTTACTTGCAATGTATTAGCACTGTGACCATCTAGAAGCACTAATGAGTGTTTACCAGCAATGAGAAGATGGTGCTACCTTTGTAGAGGACAGGAGATCATTCACTCTCTCTTGCATGGGATACAGATTTATTTCTGTACGGGTCATCTGTGTTGCAACTAAACCAAGGCTTCTCAATTCTGATTGGAGGGCTTCCTGTTGCCATTCTCAGGGAAGAGTGCCCTCCCTTCTTTCCCAGACAGAACCTCCAGCAAGACATCACTCGACCATGGGGCCAGTTAAGTTCTGATCTCAGGCCAGATTAGATTAGATTTCTTACAGTGTGAAAATAGGCCCTTTGGCCCAACAAGTCCACACCGACCCTCTGGAGGGTAACCCACCCAGACCCATTCCCCACACTTACCACTGACTAATGCACCTAACTCTATAGGCCATTTAGCATGGCCAATTCACCTAACCTGCACATCTTTGGACTGTGGGAGGAAACCCATGCAGACACGGGGAGAATGTGCAAACTTCACACAGACAGTTGCCTGAGGCTGGGATTGAACTTGGGACCCTGGTGCTATGAGGCAGTAGTGCTAACCACTGAGCCACTGTGCCGCCCTTTGACGTGACTAATATAGGTTCCAGTGATGCTACAGCTCGCAGTGAGTGAAAGATTGTCTGTATGGTTTTTAAATATGGTGTCTGAATCTCTGACCCCAGAGATCCTGCTGGGAACAAGAACTGCTAACAACTGGTTTGATTGTTAAACTCGTGCAACAGTCCGCATGCATCTGTAATGAGCTGAAAAGCTCATAATTTTCTGAGTAAACCATATGTCATGGTCTGGCTGAAGTGACGACCTCTAACATACATACCGTATTTACAGTCCAAAAGAAAAAATTATACAGGAGCTCCTGATTTATCTTCAAGTTTTATATGACCATAGAGTCAAAATCTACCATATTGTTTCCATTAATATGGTGTGCAATCATAAAAAGGGCAACTGCAGATTTGTTTTGTATGTTTTTCAAAAAAATGACGAGACAGTGCTTTTAATGTATCTTTTAGCACATTATTGCCTGTTTTCCTTAGAGCCAATACTAACTGCTACAAAAGGTGTGAGAAATCTATGAGGAGTGCACATGTGAGCTCAAATTTGGCACAGGAGTCAGTGTCGCTCCTTTTATGGGAAAATAACTTTTTTTTTTGTTTTCACTTATTTGTTTGTTACAGTTGAAAGCATTTGAAAGTGAGCCAAAGTGAACTCAGCTATCAGCCAAAGTTCTCAGACGTCAGCTTAATGCCGCCAGTTATTCTAGCTTGGCTGCTTCCAGGATGTGCTTGTGTGGATGAAACACTAAACATACCAGATATAATTTAGATTGGTATCTGGCAACTAACATTGCAAAATTACTCTGTTAGAAGAAAAAACACTAATTTAGAATTACACAGTCTAGAATCTTAATTTCAGAAAAATTTTGAAAACTCCAAATCCAGCCTCCAAAATACTAATTTCAAAGAAAGATCTTCATGCAAGGGTTTTGAATGCTGACTACAGCAGTTTGAATTCGATTCACATTATGTCTGATTTTCATTGACTGATAGCCAAACCTCCCTCTATCCTGCCATAACAATTTGCTTCAAGCCCAAATCCCAGAAGAGCAGCTTCTATTGCAGCTGTATGGCATTTTTTTCCATTTCCTGTGACTGCCGTTCTGTAGTCTCTGAATGATATTAGAAATTTAATGCTGACTTTGGAGTAGTTTTATGTTAAGGAACTGAGAATTGGAGGAGAAGCCCAAATTAGTTTCAAATTGTATCGTTGAAACAGAGGGAAGCTTTCATCCCTCAGTCTTGGCTGGGTTCCCAGAGATGAAGGGCTATTGTCTCACTCATTGCACTACCCAGCCTCCTGTTGAATTCATTCTAAATCTAATGGATTTATGTTACTGAGTTTTGATCAGTGCTGATTTTATATTTCATTTAACCCACTCAGTAATTTTCTGGTCAGAAAAACCACCAGAGAGGGGGAATCAATAAACTGCAATGTACATTTAAATATGACTCAGTTATGTCCAACTGTACATTAATGTTAAGCATGATGTCATAGGCATAATGCACAGGACATATTTGTCATTTTAACTGTTTTCTTTCTCAGTTGCAGGGATATATAAAAAAACAAGCACAATAAGCAGCAGTCCACGTCTTCAGGAGAGGTCACATGCAGTGCAGAAAACATGATTCCTCAGACAAAAACAATTGCAATCGAACCCCATCACATGTTAGGAGTGCACCCATCAATATTTAGCATCCTCGTGTTTGTTCTTGTCATTTTTGGTATTTGCTGTTGTATGATTTCAAATGTAACCATGTTAGTAACTGGTATGATATTCAATTTAAAGGCATCTATAGTACGGGTGTTGTTTTTAAACTGTAGTATGGGTGTTTAGTTTTAATATACAGCAACATACAATGTTAAGCAACAATTAATTTATTGAGACTAGAATCCATTGTTTGTAACAAGTCAGAAACAATTATTATGTCAAAATCTGTGTTTTTTTAATGAGAGTTACTTTTCTAAATCGTAGTGTCATTGACACTGCTTGTGCAATACAATTTTACCAGGAAGTTATCATACAATACAGGTATGACAACTGTTAATGTGCAATAATGAAGTTATCTTTGTATGTACAGAGTAACTATAATATAGTTAAATAATCATTAGCAAGGCAAAACAGTTCAAAATAGCAGCTGTTGCTATGTAATTCCTTCTTATCTTCTTGCCATGTTTGCTTAAGTCACAAGCAAAGGCTGACATTTAGGTTAGAAAAGATAATTCTTTACTATAAAGCATGAATCACAAACTGAAATGAGTACAGAACCTTAAAAACCTATTCATTTGTTGTTCTAATTTATGTGATATTTCAAACAAACATGCTGCTAACCTTTCTTAAATGACAAATATTATTTTGTTTCGTGGAATATGTTTCACATCAGGCTGGCATTATGATCAAAAAGACTATTTGTGAACAAATAGGATGGCTATATGGTTGGTGCAATGTAGCAATTATGTGAACAGTAAATTAATTCTTCCCTTTATAAAAGTTGGAAGATCTTATTTATATAAATATAGAAACTTAGTTATTAAAGTTGGTTGGCATAATGGGCAGAACATACTTACAGGTCAAAGATTTTGTTTCTCAGTTGTAGAATATCTAAAAGCAAAAAATATAGAACGTTAGTATTCAAGCTATTTAGTTTTTTTTGTTTTAGAATGTAAATGCTTTCACAAATGTGCAAAACAGGCTCACAGCATATTTGCATCCATTTTACACACCTGCTTTTCTTTAAATCAGATGTAGCAAAAGTAGTTGGTTCTTTTTCAGCCATTGACATTAAAAATGAAATAGTGGGGTCTACGTTTAACACTTTCTTCAGGATTGTAAACAAGCATGATGACTAATTTAGCAGGACAGACACAAGTACAGCATTGCCTGTAATAAGTACACATTTATTTCAATCTTACAAGTCTCTTACCTTCATATCAGTTCAAGGTTGATTTTCTAAACTTCTAATTGCATTTTTAGGAATTGAACAGTAATGCCAATGGTCTTTAAGAAGATGGCTGGGCTACAGCTCAAAAAAAGGCCCAAATACTTGGATTGTCCTTAGTATATTGTTGAGCTATTGCCAGAATGTGCTCTGCCCTCTTACTAAATTCTGTGCCCCCACTGCCCCCTCACCATGGACATGCTTCATGGTAATGCATTCTCAGACCTATCCATCTCATGTGCTGTCACTGTGCACCAGCTTTGGTATGGAAAGATTTAGACTTCAGTGCACCTAACCCTGGTCCAACACTGGTCCACATCAGGACTTTGTTTGAAACAATAACTCAAAGAATTCCCACTCTTTTCAAATTTCTTTATTGATACAAAGAACAGGTGATCGTATTGATATAAACAGCAGAAACTCTCTGTGAATTGTAGAACAGTTTTTTTTCCCTCCTGTGAAAACATTGTACCAATTAGCTAACCAATACATCTGTCATGCACTTACAAATTAAATTAGTGCCTTGTCTTCTGGATTGTTTGTGAACTGATTGCTTATTGATAGAAAGTTACAATCATGTATAATGTTTTTAACTGCATTTATTAACAATGTATTGTTTGAGTTGTTGCTTCAATCAGCCTTGTTAATCTGAAAATTGTATATGGTATTGATTTGCTCTGAGAAATCAAATGTCTCAGAGTTACCTTTGAATATTGAGTTTGAAACGTGTACTATATTTTCCCTTTTATTTGAAAATTATTGATACTAATATCTGGAGAGAATTTTGCCAGCCCCAAATGACAGGGTCTGCAGCAAAAGATTTCAGAAAATCAACTGAGATAGGGTCATAGAGTCTTCCAGTACGGAAACAGACCCTTCAATCCAACTCATCCATGTCAACCACGTTTCCCAAATTAGTCCAACTTGCCTGTGTTTGGTCCATATCCTGCTAGGCTTTTCCTATCCATGTAACAGTTAAAATGTTTTTTAATGTTGTTGCTGTACCTGCATCTACTACTTCTACTGGCTGTTTATTCCACATATGAACCACCCTCTGTGTGAAAAGTTGCCCTTTGGGTCCCTTTTAAATCTTTTTCTTCTCACCTTAAAAATATGCCCCCGAGTTTTGTCCGTCTAGCTGCATTTTCCAACCAAGTCTAGTCATCGAGATCCTCTACAAGAAGAAATTCCTCCTCGTTTCTGCCTTAAATGGGTGACCCTTTACTCAGAGATACTCTCTTCTGGTTTTAGACTCTTCCACAGGGGAAACCAATCTCTCAGCATCATATGACAGCAGACATGGTCTTGATGAATTCAGGTAGATCAGTTAGATTTGCTCCTATTCATCTCTGCAACTGCGACTGTAGCAGGGCCTGGCTACAACAACTCTTTAATTATCAAGGCCTCAACTGTCGCACCTCCATCGTCTGTATCCGGGTTTCGATGAGGTGTTGATGAGGCGCAACCTTTGCGACTGAATATCTCCCGGTGCCATGATGGGTCATTGTGTCCTTATGCTCAACCCAAGCTTATGTTCCAAGAGAGGTGAATGAGATGCAGATGCTTTGGACCCACCAGCTGCCAATACTCACAAAAAAAGGTGCTAAGGGAACATAGAATAACCATCACTTCTGCTCCACTCCCTTGAAATGTGTCACCATTTGTCCCTGTCCACATTTTATCAACAGCCTTCTCATGTCAATCATTCAGACACAGTGCTTGAGGTATAGAGATATAGCATAGGTATTCACCCTTTTCTTGCACAGGACCCATTTCATTGTTGAATTTCACAACTGCTCACCTCTCCAATTCAGGTGTATCTTGAGCATGGGTGTCTTGTCATTCCTTTAGCTGGGGACTATACACCTACCATTTAGAAGTAGTCTGGAGGAGGTCAGCTCACTCAACTGATGGCTTCTCTGATTTGTGCCTGCTCCTTATTTTGGACTCTGGAGCTTCCGTCTGAAATATATTGACCACTATCTGTGCGTTCTGCAGAGTTCAGTTCCTCTCCGAGAGTCCATTCTTGTTTGTGTCTGTAGGCTGTGATAGTGAGCTGTTCTCCTCCCTGCAGCTTCCAAGGAAACACTGGAAGCTTTGAGATGTTGAAGGCAGGGTGGAGTGCTGTTTAAAAATGGCACTAGCTCCTGCACTTCCATCACTGTCTCTTGCCCTCACTGTGTCATTTGACAGGTTCCAGAAGTCACTTTCCCTAATTGGCTAACTACTGCATGATCATGGTGTGCTAGCTGTTTCAGAGTCTCTTCCATTAAATTCTTCCTAATGTTGGTATTGTTAATGTGCATACATAATCTGTCCCATGTCTTCTGATGATAACTGGCAAACGGCATCTTTCGTATGGCAAAGATGAAGCACTAAATACCTTTGCAGGAATCCAGTGGTGGTGTTGTCAAGTGTAAAAGTAAGCTGTTACAGGAGATTGCCTGTCTTTGATAGGATAAAAAAGAGTAGACCAAACAAAGACAGAGTTGGAAAACAGAAGAGAGACATGGGAGCAAAATGATAACTTTCTAACAAGTTTCTGAGCAAATGAGAAGGTCAGGTAGGGAGACCAGTACATGGCCCTCATCCTATCAAATGTCATTTGTGACCTTATGACCTCGATTAGGGCTTTTCTTGTTTCTCATAGAAATAGAAACTTCATTGAAACGACCAGATATGGATTGTGAGAAAAGTGGAAATTGTGAAGAAATATTATATTCAAGGACAATTCAAATGTAAGTGCATTCATGCTAAATCTTACTGCCTGTCTTTTATGTATTTTATTTCAATATAGTAAGTACACTTGCATTGTTATCTACAGTGGAAAATTAATAATTAATTCATTAAAAATTAATCCAACAGTTTATGCTTTTCAGCAGTTGGAATACTCCCTAATGACTATTTTAATTGAGGTGCATAGCCTTAATGGCTCCACATACAATTTTCTGCTCCAGAAAACACAACTAATCTCTGGAACAATAAAAAACAGATTCTCCCTGTCACAATACAAGGAAAATATTTGCAAGAGGTAGGAATACAAGATGCTACACGTTACAGTGCAGTATAAACATAAAATACTGGAAGGACTCAACAAGTTTGCAATAACCTGTGGTAAGATAAACAAAGTTACCAATCTTGAATTTTAGTTTGGATTTAAGGAGGAAACTGGACATGTTTTTTTGATTTTGAAACCTGCGAGTTTGGAAATTTCAATACATCATGTCTTTAACTTGGTTTACACTCATAGTCAGTCTGATAATATATGGGAACTCCTACAGAACAAGGCTAGGAATAAAAGCAAAACTCTGTGGATGCTGGAGATCGAAATAAAAAGTGAGAGTGCTGAAGGAACTCAGCCGGTCAGACAGCATCTATGGAGGGAGAAACAGAGTGAATGCTTTGAGTTCAATGACTGGAACGTTCCCATTTGAAGTTAAAGGTGACAACAAACACATTTCCCAGTGGCATTTCTGGCATGGGCAGGGGCCCATCACCTCACATAGTCATGGTCTTCTCAGCTCATTGCTTCTGTCAGTGAAATAGTGGGCACCTTACTCACTGAATCATCTCGCAGAAAAGACTGAACTGCTTGACATTGTTGGGACTTCCCAGGATCCAATGTTCTGGCTACACTTCTAAAGCACAGCACTACTTCAGAAGCTAAAAGTCACGCACTATTCTTCACACTTTATATTCTTACCAGATGGCACCAAGTTTGCTCCCTGCTTCATAGAGAAATTTCTCATGTCCTGATGGATAGGTGCCAGAGAGAATGACAGTCCTCTTCCAGGCTGATGACAGTAAGAAGTCCCTTGACTAGACCCAGGCAGCCTGGGAGAGAAGGCAGCATGAGCTAGTGCTGTCTCCACTCTGACATGGCATGCCATACCACCAGAAGGGTATTAATCTCCTGTGCTCCAGAAGGGTAGGTGGCACCATCTTCTCTCAGCTAACTCACACTCACAGGGCTGATTGTTACTCTGCACATGCAACTCACCAACAGTGATGGACTGCAGCCTTCAGCATCTGATGCATCACAGTATGAAGACATATGCCAATTCAAAGGCTCATACCCAACTCATCATCCCAAACTGTAGAATCATACAGCACAAACCAGACCCTTTAGTCCAACATGTCCATGCTGACCAGCTTTCCCAAACAAAACTCGTCTCATTTAGCTGCATTTGACCCATATCCCTCTAAAGTTTTCCCATTGATATATCCATGCAGATGTCTTTTAAATGTTGTAACTGTACCTGTATCTACCACTTTGTCTGCCAATTCATTCCGTATATGGACCACTCCCTGTGTGAACAAGTTGCCCCTCAGGTACCTTTTAAATACTTACCCTTCCTGCCCTCTGAACCTGACACACTCACCCACTGAGGACAACTCACCACACTTCCTGCTCATGCATAATCACTGACTGCTCTTGTATCTTCTTCCATCATCATTGATCCTTCCCTTTGTCTCATTGCAGGTGACCTTGCCCAGAATCGGGACAGGACCTCCAGAAAGGAGGGGTCTGGCAGATATCAGGTTTTTCATTCCTCATGAGGGGATGCTACTGGAGATGGATGGGGTGGGGGGGAGACCAAGATTGAGACAATGATGGACAAATAAAATGGTAAGTTCCATATGGCTCCATTCTCTGCTTACCACCAGTGCTAAATTATTCTTTTTCTGCACAAAGCTTTTGTCCATCTTCTTCAACACATTCCCTCTCTTCTCTTATACAGGCACGAAGAGCACCTAGGGGAGAGGTCAAAACCTGAACTTCTCAGTGCTAGCTCTGCTTCTAAGGAAGACAACTGTAAACATTGAGGCTGCCTTGAAAAATAACTTACGATTCAGTAGCAGAGACTGTTGTCTTGGTGTTACTTTGTCCAGATTCACCTCAGGAGCATAATCTATAGTACCTGTCACTGATACCTCTCTGTAGCCGATGGAGGAAGAAATGCTGGAGGTTGTTGGCACTCAGAGAACTGCTGGATTCAAAGCAGCTGCACATCCCCACTTATTCAAAGACATTTCCCTTTTATTGGTCATTATTAACAGGGTCAAATGCAGAAACCAGCCTCAGGAACATTAGGCAGCAACACCTTAGTCTTTTGGTAGGCTAGCAGAAAGGCGGAGGAATCCATTAATGTCCTCACCATTGGGTCACCTCTATCATATGCTCTCCTAGCTGTGCACTTGTCTTGGAGACCTCAATCCAGTAGAATGTACAGCATCTGACAGAAATGCAATCACATCTGCACTCCAGCATATTCGTGATGGGTGCACAACAGTGGAACAATGAACTTTGACCTCACGTCAGGTACCCCTTCCTTTCAGGAGTATTGCCTGGAGCCACCCACAGGAGGAGGAACAATGCACAGGCTCTTCAAGACATGTCCCCTCCCTTCTGCACCATCCTGCCCAACCCCCAGCCTGTCATTCCAAAGCCTGTGGAAGGTGAGCCTGCGTTTGGGCAGGAGACATTAGGCAGGCCTAGGCCTCCTAGGCTAAAACAGAGGGAAGGGACAACTGCCCATGTTTTCCAAGTTGACAGGGCCAACCACACAATTGGATCTGTCTGTCGCAGCCATTAAGGTCAGAACTATACCCATACATAGTATGAGGGAGAGGAAGAAGAAAACATACTGAGGGCACTTTGGTGGCATGGGTACCGTATCAGCGGGTGATATAAATGTGCAGTCTCTCTGCTTATTTGTGCCTAACAGTGAGGTGCAGCTGGAGATGTATGGCTGCTTTAACATAACTTCAGCTAAAGATATCATTCCCACATTAGTATGGATCACATCACGTTTTGTCTTGCAGATTAAATGTTAAGAGCAACCAACCAACAAATTAGACATGTCCTTTATGTGAAGCAGAGTGCTGCCTGCCAAATTAGGAACTTGAATATACAGACAAGCAAATAAAGTGTCTGAATCCAACTCAGTCATCCTGGACATGGCTGGTAATATGGTTTTTCTAGTCCCTTGGGCTTTGTGATATATCGTTCTCTCTTGCTCATGGATGGCCCTCTTCAGTGACCTGCAGATCTTCAGCCTCATATTCATTCTCAGAGGATTGTTTTTGCTTCCCCAATTCACCTGCATTCAGGCCATCCTGCTTTTGTCAGCTCCGGTTGTGAAGGGTACAGCATTATACAATGATGCATGACACCCTGTCTGATATTTTGCAAGGTCCCAGTAAAGTGGACCAGACATCAAAAGCTCTCCTTCAGGAAGCCTGTGGTCTGCTTCACCAATGCTCCCTGATGTAAATATGAGCAATGTTGTACCTTAATTCTGCATCACTTTGAAGATTTCTTAAAGGTGTCAAGATCCAGGTTTCAAGGGATAACCCTCATCTCCCGGCAGTTATCCCTACATGGGATAAGAGACCTTGCAAATATGCAGGCAGCTGTGACTGGTCAAGAAAGTACAGGTTATGGCAGCTCCCAGGATATGTGGTGCAGACTTGTTTGTCAAATTAGTGGATTTGAAGAGAGTGGAGTACTTTCCTCTTCACCAATGCCACTGATTGTTACTGTTAGACACTCTTCACCAAGGTTTAAGATAATAAAGAAGTGAGTTTTTGTAAAATTGGTATCAAAAGCATCCATATGCACTTATGAGTGGAGAACTGGGAGATATCACATGGGTCTGCAGTTGCCTCTGAAACAAACTGCTGGCTACTGGAAGTTATTGTCACCAGTCTTTGTCAGTGCAAGTCCTTGTCCAGCAACTAACAAAGCACTGAGCTCATGGATTGGGATCTTCTTAATCATTTGGAGAAATCGCTGCTCTGATTAGCGTAAAGCTTCAAAGCACTAGTTCTCACCATTCCAATGCACTCGTTGGTGGATCCTGTCCTGCTGCCTCTCCTTCTGGTGTACAGCAGTCACTGGAGCTTGCTGGTCTTACTGGGATGCTAAAACTCTCATCTATATTATCTCTGCTTCTGTTGTTCTTTCTGAGTGGAAGTAAGGTCACAAGAATGACAGGCTTGGCATTTGCCATTCCAGCTCTGTTGGAAGGTGGGGAATGAGAACAATTACATAGAGTTATTGTAGCGATGCCTGACCCCTTGCAACATCAAAAATCACATTGAACTTTATGTCATGACACAAAATGTCAAGGACTTTACCTAATGGGATCATAGTCCTGCCTCAATAGGGAGCTCTGGTTTTCATACTCTCAACAAACAGTATTTCAATACCATCTCAAACATCAAAAACTGTAAGTACAACAAACTTTTATACATCCACCTCCATAACCAGCACTCCTCAAACATTCAGAAGACTCCCCCGGCCTCTGGAACTGCTCAGACGCCATTAGCCATGCTGGTGCAGCTAACATCCCCACGGTGATCGATGATGTCACTTCCGCCCCCATCATGGCCACTTCCACAGTCACTTCCGCCCCTCACAATTCCTCATGCACCACACATGACATCACTTCTGCCCCCACATCATCACTGATGTCACCCACTCAGTGACTTCCGCCCCCACCAACACCACTCAT
>NC_057712.1:76073164-76074550 GCF_004010195.1 Chiloscyllium plagiosum
CCACCCTGGCTGACCCATTGTCTCAGCATGCTCCTGCCCCACTGGACTCATCTCTACCTACCTCGACACTGTCCTATCCCCCCTAGTCCAGGAACTCCCCACATACGTTCGAGACACTACCCACGCCCTCCACCTCCTCCAAAACTTCAGTTTCTCCGGCCCCCAATGCCTCATCTTCACCATGGATATCCAATCCCTCTACACCTCAATCCACCATGACCAGAGCCTCCAAGCCCTCCGTTTCTTCCTCTCCTGATGTCCCCTTCCACTGACACTCTCATTCGTTTGGCTGAACTGGTCAGCACCCTTAACAATTTCTCCTTCGAATCCTCCCACTTCCTCCAGACTAAAGGGGTAGCCATGGGTACTCGTATTGGCCACAGCTATGCCTGTCTCTTTGTTGGCTACGTAGAACAGTCCATCTTCCGTAGTTACACCAGCACCACTCCCCACCTCTTCCTCTGCTACATTGATGACTGCATTGGTGCCACCTCATGTTCTCGCGAGGAGGTTGAGCAGTTCATCAACTTCACCAACACATTCCACTCCAAACTGAAATTCAAAACGGACAGATAACCAGGTCTGACCTACAAAGAATGAAACCTGAAAGCAACAACACCCCCAGATTCTATAGACTACCTAAAGTGCACAAACCAGACATCCCACTCAGACCCATAGTATCACTACCAGGGACATCTTCACACAAACTGGCTAAAGAACTACAGCAGAAACTGAAACACTTGATCAGCGGATCCAGACAATCTATACAATCAACACAGGAATTCTTGGACATCATCAGAAATATACACATAGACAAGGAAGAAACCATGGTCTCATTCGACGTTACGGCACTGTTCACCTCTATTGACAAAGCCCTAGCCAGAGAAACAATAGCCAACCTGCTGAACAGACATAACAGACAACAGGACGTTGAACCCATCAACAAAGACGGCATAATTAAACTACTGGACTTGTGTCTCACAACACACTTCACATTCAACAACCAGATATACGAACAAATCAACGGAACACCCATGGGCTCACCGATCTCGGAACTCAGCAGAAGCAGTAATGCAAAAGTTAGAACAAACAGTCTTACCACAAATTTAACCCAAACTCTGGGTCAGATACGTTGATGACACCTTTGTAATCATTAAAAACACGGAAATAGAGAAAACACACCAGATCATCAACGCCACACTCACAGGAATCCGATTCACGAGAGAGGAAGAAAAGGACAACCAACTCCCATTCCTAGACGTGATGGTACAGAGAACACCGAACGGAGAATTCACCACAAAGGTATACAGGAAAGCCACACACACAGACCAAGTCCTGAACTACGAAAGCAACCACCCCAACACACACAAAAGAAGTTGCATCAAG
>NC_057712.1:76074934-76076326 GCF_004010195.1 Chiloscyllium plagiosum
TAGTAGCCATACACGCAGACGACAAGCAACATGAATTCGAGTGGGACAACACTACCATTATAGGGCAAGCGAAACAAAGAACAGCCAGGGAATTCCTAGGAGCATGGCACTCATCCACAAACTCCATCAACAAACACATCGACCTGGACCCAATATACCGGCCACTACAGCGGACAGCTGAAACTGACAACCAGAAGCAGCAGGGAGGAAACACCACAGAAGCGCTTCACAGGAGGCGCCCAAGCACTGAGGATGTCACCTAGACAGGGGACGAAACGTTTGCAACAAAAGTTTCCAGCTCGGCGAACAGAACCACAGCAACAAGCACCCAAGCTACAAATCTTCTCACAAACTTTGAACTTAAATTCACCTGGACCATCTCTGATACCTCCCTCCCCTTCCTGGACCTCTCCATCTCCATTAATGACAACCGACTTGACACTGAATTCTTAACAAACCCACTGACTCCCACAGCTACCTGGATTACACCTCTTCCCACCCTACCTCCTGCAAAAATGCCATCCCATATTCCCAATTCCTCCGCCTCCGCCGTATCTGCTCCCAGGAGGACCAGTTCCACCACAGAACACACCACATGGCCTCCTTCTTTAGAGACCTCAATTTCCCTTCCCACGTGGTTGAAGATGCCCTCAAACGCACCTCATCCACATCCCGCACCTCCGCCCTCGAACCCCACCCTTCCAACCGTAAAAAGGACAGAACACTGCAGGTGCTCACCTTCTACCCTACCAATCTTCGCATAAAACCGTGTCATCCGCCAACATTTCCGCCACCTCCAAATGGACCCCACCAGCCTTTCCGCCTTTCGCAACGACCGTTGCCTCCGTGACTACCTGGTCAGGTCCACGCCCGCCTACAACCCACCCTCCCATCCTGGCACCTTCCCCTGCCACCGTAGAAATTGCAAAACCTGCGCCCACACCTCCCCCCTCACCTCCATCCAAGGCCCCAAAGGAGCCTTCCACATCCATCAAAGTTTCACCTACACATCCACCAATATAATTTATTGTATCCGTTGCTCCCGATGCGGTCTTGACTACATTTGGGAGACTGGACATCTTCTCGCAGACCGCTTTAGGGAACAACCCGGGACACCCGCACCAATCAACCCCATCGCCCCGTGGCCTAACATTTCAACTTCCCCTCCCACTCTGCTGAGGACATGGAGGTCCTGGGCCTCCTTCACCGCCGCTCCCTCACCACCCCGACGCCTGGAGGAAGAACGCCTCATCTTCCGCCTCGGAATATTTCAACCCCAGGGCATTAATGTGGACTTCACCAGTTTTCTCATTTCCCCTCCCCTTACCTTATCCCAGTTCCAACCTTCCAGCTCAGCACCATCCCCATGACCTGTCCTACCGGCCTATCTTC
>NC_057712.1:76076575-76144624 GCF_004010195.1 Chiloscyllium plagiosum
CTCACCTCCATCCTCACCCCCATTCACCCATTGTACTCTTTGCTACTTTCTCCCCACCTCCACCCCCCTCTTATTTATCTCTCCACCCTGCAGGTTCCCTTCCTCTATTCCTGACGAAGGGTTTTTTGCCCGAAAGGTCGACTTCCTGCTCCTTGGATGCTGCCTGACCTGCTGTGCTTTTCCAGCATCACTCTAATCCAACTCTGGTATAGCCTTACCAGTTGTACAGTAGATAATGAAACAGTCTATTGAGAGTAGGTTTCTATCCAGAGGCCCCTATGAAACACACTCCTGTCCCCCAACTGCCCTTCTACATAACAGCTGATGACTTACTTTTATGTGTAATGATGTCACAGCTACTACGCATTGTCATCCAGTAATGGCAAAAGATATGTTAATACAGACCCATGAGGCAATTGGGACTTGAATACAGGCCTCCTAGTCCAGAGGTAAAAATCAACGAGGTAGAGGTCTGGACTTGGCTACTGCACCATAAAAGCCCCCGTATCTACTAGGCCACTCATTCGAGGGACAGAGATGACTGGTTGTGGTTTAACTTCAGGCAATGAGAGAGTTTGAGCAGGAGATTCTTCCTGGAAGCCTCGGCTGGTGTGCAAATTGAACCTATACTATTGGCGTCATTATGCATCATCAACCAGCTGTCTAGCCATGTTACTGCATACATCTGAAACAGGCAGGACTTGAGCCTGGGCCTTTCGGCCCTGAGGTAGAGACACAACCACTGTACCATGAGTGGCCCTCCCGGTACTTGTTAAAGCTATTTTCTAATCAGCCTGTTCAGAGGGGTTATTTCACACTGCTAGAGAGAGTGGGGCTTGAACCCGGGTTTCATAACATGAGAGGAGGGGGTATTACAACTGTGCCACATGAGTCCAGTACCTGCTATACAAAACTTTTTTTAAATGTTCATTCATGGGATGTGGGCATTGCTGGTTACCCATCTCTAATTGTCCAGAAAGTAGTCAATCACATTGCCATGGGTCTGAAGTCACATGTAGGCAGGATGAGGTAGGGACTGCAGATTTCCTTCCTTAAAGCACATTTGTGTTCAGGATGGGATCTTCCTAACAGTTGATTATCATCATTAGACTCTCAATTCCAGATATTTATTTAATTCAAGTTCCACCATCTGGCCTTGTAGGATTGGAATCTGAATCTCCAGAACATTACCTGGATTTCTACATTAATGGTAGATAGAAAATGCCACGAGACCATCGCCTCTCCGATCATAACTTGTTATAGATTGGGAAAATGAGGTTCTCTTTTTAAGTTCCTTGTTGCTTCAGTGGATACAATGTAATGCTCATGACTACATGAGGACATAATTTGTTATCTGCAATCTTTGGCAATTACTGACCTCCAGATGAAGGTAAAGCCTCAACATGAATAGTGCAAACTCTGGCCCCCTGGATAAAAGCTCATAATTTACTCCTTCCACTTTACATGAGCTCTCAGCCATTTTATGAACTTATTGCACGATTGATTTTCACTCCAATGTGGCAAGGTTCCGACTTTATGCTCATGTGAGAAGCTTGCAGGTTCTGCTCATGAGCCATGAATTTCCCTCCATTTTTAACATTTCGCATCTATGGGTGGCATGATGACTCAGTGGTTAGCACTGCTACCTCATAGCACAAGGGACCTGGGTCCAATTCCAGCCTTGGATGACTGTTTGTGTAGGTTTCCTCCCACAGTCCGAAGATGTGCAGGTTAGGTGGATTGGACATGGTAATTTGCTCATAGTGTCCAGGGATGTGCAGACAAAGTGGATAAGCAATGGAAAATGCAAAGTCATAGGGATGGGGTGGATCCAGGTAGGATGCTCTTTGGAAGGTTGGTGTGGGCTAAATGGCCTGCTTCCACACTGTAGGGATTCTATGATTTCCTTTGTGTTACTGTCTTTGTGGACAAATGTCCTTCAGCTCCCAACATTTTGGGTTTAAACCCCTTTAAATAACGATGAATCTGCCTGCCTTAGTCCCAAAGTCCAGGATTCTGGAGGCTCCCATGCCTTGCTGCCACTGTATCCTCGCCATTAGTGAATTGAGTCACCATAACTTTGCCACATAAGCTATTGGCAAATGCTGCAGTTGTGATATTAATGTAACATTGTTCCATGTAGTGATCTGTCCATGCATCCCTAATTATTACATTTACCCTTCAGTGCTGACCACAAGCTGCCTGCCTCTCCTTCTCAACGTAAAAGTAAGGGAAACCACAGATGTGCCTGTGTCTACATTGCCTCAGTGCTACAGATCTTATGCACTAAAATGTAAGATAAGACCCATAAGATTCCTGGTACCCTGTGAGTTTACAAACTGTGTGTCAACCCATAAGAAACTGTGGGAATCCAGAATTAGAGGGCATAGATTTAGAGTGAGAGGGGAAAGATTTAAAAGGGACCTGAGAGGCAACTTTTTCGCACAGAGGGTGGTGCATGTATGGAATGAGCTACCAGAGGAAGTGGTGGAGGCTGGTACAATTTCAATATCTAAAAGACATCTGGATGGGTAGATGAATAGGAAGGGTTGAGAGGGATATGGGCCAAATGCTGGCAAATGGGACGGGGTTAGATGAGGATATCTGATTGGCATGGACAAGTTGGACCAAAGGATCTGTTTCCGTGCAGTACATCTCTATGACTCTATGACTCTATGAGGCTGGCTGGGCCAGCATTTATTTTTCGTCCTTACTTGCTCTCAAGAAAGTGGTGGTGAGCTGCTTTCTTGAACTGCTGTAGTCCATTTAGAATCATAGAGGTGTACAACATGGAAACAGACCCTCAGTCCAACTCATCCATGCCGACCAGATATCCTAAACTAATCTAGTCCCATTTGCCAACAGTTGGTCCACATCCCTCTAAATCTTTCCTATTCACATGCCTATCCCAATATCTTTTCAAAGTTCTAATTGTACTAGTGTCCACCACTTTGTTTGGCAGTTCATTCCATTCACACATCACCCTCTGCATGAAAATATTCCCCTTTAGGTCCCTTTTATATCTTTTCCATTCTCACCTTAAACCTAGGCCTTGTAGTTTTTGACTCCCCTACTTTGGGAAAAGGAGTTTGGCTATGATCCTATCCATGTCCCTCGTGAGATTATAAACTTCCATAAGGTCACCCCTCAGCCTCTGATATTCCAGGAAAATAGTGTCTCCTTATAAGCTCAAACCCTTCAACCCTGACAACATCCTTGCAAACCTTTTCTGCATCATTTCAATTTCACAACATTTTTCCTTTAGCAGAGAATCCAGAATTGAACACAGTATTCCAAAACGTGGCCTAACCAATATCCTGTACAGCCGCAGCATTACATCCCAACTCCTAAATTCAATGCACTGACCAGTAAAGGCAAGAGTACCAAACACCTTCATCACTACCCTGTCTTTTTTGTGATTCCACCTTCAAAGAACTATGAACCTGCACCCGAAGGTCACTTTGTTTGGCAACATTTCCCAGGACCCTACCATTAAGTGTGTAAGTCCTGCCCTGATTTGCCTTATCAAAATGCTACACCTCATATTTATCTAAATTAAACTTCATATGCCACTCCTCGGCCTCTCGGTACATCTGATCAGGGTCCTGTTGTACTCTGAGCTAACCTTCTTCACTGTCCACTACACAACCAATTTTGTTTTTATCTGCAAACCTACTAACTATTTCTTCTATATTCATGTCCAGATAGACTCACAGTGCTGTCAGGGAGCGAGATTCAGGATTTTGACACAGCAACAATGACGGTATGGCAAAATATGAGTCAGGATAATGAGTGGCTTGCAAAGCAATTTGCAGGTAATGTTGTTCCCATGGATTTGCAGCCCTTGTCCTTTTAGATGATAGTTATCATTAGTTTGGAAGGTGATGTCTTCAGAGAATTAATGAGTTTCAACCATGTGTCCTATAGAGTATTGATGGGGGAGCAAGAGAGTGAATGTTTGTGGATGTGGTGCCAATCAAGTTGGTTGCTTTGTCCTGGACAGTGTCAGGCTTCTTGAATGTTGTTGGAACTGCACCCATCTAGGCAATTGGAGAACATTCCATCACAGTCCTGACCTGTGCCTTACAAATGGTAGACAGGGATGTCAGGAGGTGAGCTACTTGCTGCAATATACATAACCTCTAACATGCTCTTGTAGTCACAGAATTTATATGGCTGATTCAGTGTAGTTTCTCATCAGTACTAACCCCAACGATCTGACATCGGAGCATTCAGTGATGGTATTTGCCTCCTGTGCCTCCCTCAGTATTCTGGGATAGAGGAGAAAGTGAGGTCTGCAGATGCTGGAGATCAGAGCTGAAAATGTGTTGCTGGAAAAGCGCAGCAGGTCAGGCAGCATCCAGGGAACAGGAGAATCGACGTTTCGGGCATAAGCCCTGAGGGCTTAACTTTCGCACTGTTTTTCAGGGCTCCCAACATTTCTTCCTTCTTAATATCAACATGCCCTAGAATATCAACATATTCGTCCCTAACCTTAGCATCATTCATCCTTCTCCTTGGTGAAAACTGATGTGAAGTACTCAATAAGGACATCACCCACTTCCTCTGGCTTCACACATAAATTCCTTCCTTTGTCCTTGAGAGGACCTATGTTTTCCCTAGCTACCCTTTTGCTCATAATATACATATAAAATACATTGGGATTCACCTTAATTCTACTTGCCAAGGGCAATTACTTGTTTAAGTTCTTTCCTGATTCCTTTGTATTTGGCAAGGGCCTTTTTGGTTCCGGTTTCCTAAATCTTGCATGTGTTTGTTTTGACTAACCTTTCAATATCTCTTGCTATCCAAGGTTCCCAAATCTTGCCATCCTTATCTTTCATCCTCACAGGAACATACTAGCCCTGAACTATAATCAACTGACCTTAAGACTCCCATTTATCCACAGACAGCTGCCACCAGTTTAATTTCTCCAGTTCCTGCCTAATGTTGTAATTAGTCTTCCAAAATTTAGCATTTTTACAAAGGCCCTATCTTATCCTTATCTACAATAAACTTAAAACTCACAGAATTATGATCACTGTTCTCAAAATGCTCCCCCATTGAAATTTCAAACAGATGGCCAGGCTTCTTCCCCAATACAAGGTCTAGTACCACCCTTTCCCTTTTTACATATTGCTTAAAGAAACCCTCCCAGATGCACCTAACAAATTCTGCTCCACTCGGCCCTGGCACTAAGGGAGTCCTTGTCAACATTGGGCAAGTTAAAATCACCTACCATTAAAAAAAAACCCTGATATATAGGCAGATCATGGAAAGATGTAAAAAAAAACCCTTTTTTTTAAACATCCTTCCATGATCTGCCCATATATATTTTTCTCCATCTTTCACTAGCTATTGGAAGGCTTATAGTATGACCCCATCATAGCAGTTGGACCTTTCTTATTCCTGAATTCTATCCATATACTTTCACTAGATGAGTCCTCCAAGATGTCCTCTCTTAGTGCAGCTGTGGCATCTGCTTAATGAATAATGCAACTCCTCCACCCTTTTATTTCCCTCACTATCAGGCTTAAATATCTGAAATATGGAACATTGTGCTGCCGTCCTGCCCTTCTCTCAACTAAGTTCCTGTAATGTCTACAACATTGTAAGTCCATGTACTAATCTAGGATCTAAGCTTATCTGCCTCACCTGTAATAATTCTTGCATTAAAATAAATTTAATTCAGACTGCCAGTCCCACTTTGTTCATTAATCTGGCCCTGTCTGCTATTCCTATCAGATTTACTCGGGGTCACCTTCAACTTCTCTTCAAGTTAATTTTGGTTTGATTGTTACAGTAAAAGTTATAAATTATAAAATCCTATCAATTAATTTCTTCCATTGTTGCCATTTGATGTTTGATCATTAACTTATTGGCATCCATAATGATTATAACACAATTTGTTTCCTTATTAATACACAAGTTTGAATCTACTTTTATTATGCTCTGATTGAGAGGAGTTTCATATATTAAACAAATTTGCACTTGAATAACTAAACATAGCTGTGGAATAAAAAAACTGCTTGCCAAATTGTTTCCTGCTGTGACTCCATTGTGAGGCTTGAACCTGTCAGTGAGAGCTGAGAGTGTGGGCTGGGACAGGGTAAGTGGGTTGTGGCTGTGATTTGGGGTTCCGAATCCCACTTTGGGAAGCTCCGGACTAAGCTGTCATTACAAAATTATAAAGTGACCCTCGACAGCAGAAGCAGTTTTCATTTTCTATAATGAAAATGTGTCATGGACTGTCACCTAAAGCAATGAGCACTCTCTTGTTTTGTTGCCTTATTACATAATTGGTTTCAGGCAAATTTCTCTAGTGAGTGCAACAGAATGTACAAAATCTGTGCTATAAGACAATGCATGATATATTTTTTTAAATTCTGATTTTATTTTAGATTCATATTATTTTCTTATGGTAAGCTTCTAAAATGGAGTTGTTCTCCAGATGTGGGTTTCCCTATATACTAATGTATTAAACATTAATGATGGGTGTTCTATTTGAGCTCTTGCAGCTCATGTGTTGATAGTACAACCAGATATGTGTTGGATGGAGAATTCCAGGAACATGAGCTGCAATGATGAAGGATTGCTGTAAGCTACCCCAATGGGGATGTTGTATGGCTTAGAGAAGAACTTAAAAATGCTTGCAATCATATAACATGGTGATTGCTGTCCATGGGCCTTATGTACCTCTAGATACCAGCTAGTGTAACTGTTGCTCTTTATTCAACTTTCTTCGAGGAATCAGCTTCTCCCCACCCACTTGATCTTATTCACCCTGATTCCCTCATAATCTCCCACAGGAACCAATCTAAAGGCTGGCTATGCTATCTAATAATGCAGTGGTCCAGAGTCTATAAGACTCAAGTTATGGCCAGAGGCCCCTGATTTCAATTCTAACAAAGCTTCAACTATAAAGCAGTCCTAACCTTCCCTCAGGACCACTGGCCTGGTAAGTCGGTAGACAAAGGTCACTCAGAGAATCTAGACCATGGCCTTCTAAGAATTACCCTTGTGTTGAGAGCATTCATTCATCCAGAATTATATGCATTGCATGTATGATTTTTAAAAACTTTTTTATCAACTTTTGTCTCAACCTTTTAGAATCATCTTGGAAATCGATAACAGCCTTTGAAGGGTACAGATGGACAATCTCAAAGCACTATCATGGTTTGTTATTCATTTCTCGTTTTGTTGATTCTTTTCGATGATTAATGACTAATGCCTAGACAAGGTACATGAAAAGGACCTTTAGTATATGTATGCAGTTTTGTAAGATTTAACATGCACAATTTTGCTTCATATCTAAAAGGCTGTTCAAACTCTATAGCTGAGTTTATTTTAAAAATGGCTGCTCTGCACATCGCATATTGTCGTCAGTTTAGTCATCTGAATAATTTGTACAGTTCTTTTGCAATCCATAAAATAGAGGTGAATATATTGATAGGTGTCATCAGAAGAGAAGCTACATACATTGTTGAGAAATTTGAGTCGTGTAAGTGAACACAAATTCATTCAAAGCATGGTCAAATGATCATTTTGCAAAATAAAATGTTATTAATGCATTTGAACATTTTGAAAGATATTTAAAGATATTTAAAGATTATTATGTTTTCTGATCCTATTTGTCAGTGTGGTACAGGATCCAGCCTTACACGTACAAAGCAAAATGAAATATTGCTTCAGTTAAAGGAAAACACAGCTGCTATGATAACCTGGTGCAGAAACGGCATCTTCCAATGTAGTCCTTATTATGCATAGGAAGGGAATCCTAGCTTTGATCTTTAATTTATTACATTTGTTGACCTTGACTAGGGCAGCAGTTGGGATGCTGTGGTTGGCCTCTGAACCCCCGAACCAAGAAGGAAAATAAGCAACGAGAGTTTCTACTCTTATTGCACTCTGTTTAATAATAAGTCATTCCTGCTGGACTAAAACAAAACATGCTTGACTGCCATGAAAGAAAATAGGATCAAAAATATGCAATCCCATTTGACAGTGAGGATGGAGATACATCAGATTCAGAGAGTAGGGGAATTTATTTTAGCACAGTACACAACACAATGGAGATTGTGGTCGACCATTTAGAAATAGGTTAGAATGTGGTTAAAGTAAAGGGAAACCAAGGGAAAAGATTCATGGGACTACAGCCAGAGGTCTTATGAAGAATTTCTCTGACTTAAAGAACAGGAATAAGAGTCAGGCTATGAAGATGCCAAGGAGGACTTTGGCAACAAATAGAGAAATGTGGAGAGTACGAAAGCATCCCAGCAACAGCCACAGGTTCAAGACCGAAGCAGATCCAAGGAGTGGAGGAGAGAGGAGTGCATTGCAGGGATTAAAGGAGTGATGGACAGAGACAGATCACATCAAGAATGGTGATATGTCATAATAACACACTGGAGTTGAAAGCAGCCAAGCAAGTGAGATCTCAAACACAGTAATCTTCAGATTAGTTCCATTGCCATGTTTTAATGAGTATAGAGAGAGAATTGAACCGATGAAGACATGGCTGCAGAGATGACAACCAAGAGAGGGCCTTTGACTCCTGAGGTATAGTTCTGTGCATAATGGATTGGTAGTGTGGCCATACAGCTCAGTGGAAATGTTGGCGGTGAACTGTATTTCAAGCCAATCAGAGATATGGTCACAACAATATGGTGAAGCTAGTGTTTGCCCAATGCCAGCCACCATGGGTAAAAGTTGCAGTCTATCATTGCCCACAGAGTGTGCTCTGAAAGGTATGGTCAAAATGGATACCTAAGAAAACACATTGCAGGTGTCAGACATCCACTTTCACATCAGGAATTGATATTGTCTAGTTTCACTTCACTGCCTGGGAGAATTGCAGCCTACATCAAAATGTTGTGAAGTTAAGTAATTAGGAAATGTTAGTGAATGCAAGTAGAACCCTTACTGCTCACTAGTAAGATTCCCATCTTCTCAGTATCCATTAAAATCTAATGCACAAATTCAGACTGGTTTTTCAATATCAAGAATATCATTTTCCCTTCCTCGTTATATTTTCCCAATGACTCACCTTCACCCAGAGGCTGGGAAGGTTCCACCCTGCATTTCTGGTTAAACAAGGAAGAAGGTATTCCTGAACTAGATCTAGAAATGGAATAGATCAGCAGGGAAACATTCAAGGAACACTCATTTTAATATCATACAGTTTAAGTGGGCTATAAAGGAAAGGAGCCAGAAGCAATCTTGAATTAAAATGTAATTGGAGGAAGTCCATATTCAATGGGATAAAAATGGGTTTGACCTAGATAAGTTTAAATAAACAATTGGCAAGCAAAATTGCTGTGTTTAAAGACAAGATGGAACCCATCCCTCCAATCACAACAAGGACAGAACACTCCTGGTCCTCACCTTCCACCTCACCAACCTCCGGATACATAGCATCATCCTCCCCCATTTCCGCCACCTACAAATAGACCCCTCCAATAGGGATATACTTCTCTCCTGACCACTATCTGTGTTCCAGAGAGACCACTCCCTCCATAAATCCCTTGTTAGATTTTCGTCCTCCACCAACTCACCGTCCATTCCCAACATCTTCCTCTGTTACCGCAAGAAGTGCAAAACCCACGCCCACACCTCCTCCCTCACCTCCATTTAAGGCCCCAAAGGATTATTCCATATCTGACAGAGATTTAACAGTACTTCCACAAGCATCATCTACTGTGTTCATTGCTGTCAATGTCGTCTCCTCTACATTGGGGATACAGGGCGCCAAATTATGTGTCAGAGAATATCTCTGGGACACCCACAACAAACAACCCCACTGCCTTGTGGCTGATCACTTCAACTCTCCTTTCCACACCGCCAAAGACATGCAAATCCTCGCCTCCTCCATCACCAATTCTAGCCACCCGACGCCTGGAGGAAGAATGCCTCATGTTCTGCTTTGGGACCCTCCAACTTCACGGAATCAATGTGGATTTCACCAGTTTCCCACTTCCCCTCCCCTGCCTTATCCTAGATCCAACCTTACAACTTAGCACAACACTCTTGAAGTGTCTGACCTGTCCATCATCGTTCCCACCTATCTGCTTCACCCTCCTCTCCAAACTATCACCTTCACCCCACCTTCATCGACCTATCGTATTCCCAGCTGCCTTCCCCCACCCTCAGCCCCCTTGTGCCACCCCCTCATTCCTGATGAAGAGCTCATGCTTGGAACATCGACTCTTCTGCTCCTCGATGCTGCCTGACCAGCTGTGCTTTTCCAGCAAAACACTCTTCGACTCTGATTGCCAGCATCTGCAGTCTCACTTTCCCATGGCTCATGTGCAGTCAATATACATTTCCTGGAGAGAAAGGCAGGGCAAACAAAACCAGAGACTCTAAATGATGAACAAGTGGAGAGTAAGGTAAAGCAGAAAACTGGTGCATAGAAGATGTGAGATTCGCAGTACACGGTGAGGATGAATATAGAAGATTTGGAGGGACTATGGAAAAAAAATGGAAGATCGAGACAAAATCGAGATTGATGTTGATATCAAATCCTGCTAATTCACTTCTAATGGCATAAAAATTGCAAAACCATATTATATGGAAGAATGGGGCAATTAGTGAACCATATAGTGAAGCTGCAAATGGAAGTAGAAGGCACAGTCGATGAATTACAATTCTTTTACAAATGAATTTACTAAGGAATAAGATGCAATCAGAGTCATAGTGAATAAGTATGTAGTTGAGAAATTGAATACTTTAAGAAAAAGATACAAAGCAAATATTGTATGGAGAGCTGTACTTAAACTTAATGAGATACTAGATAGAGATGGATACTATTTGAGGACATTGAGGGAAGTAAGAAGGAAAATTGCAAAGAGACTTGTCATCATTTGCCAATCCTCTTTAGGTACGGAGGTAATTAGAAAACTGTAAACTTCACACCTTCAGTCAAATGAGGGTTAAGAATGAATCCATCTAGTACAGATCATTCAGTTTAACATCTTTTAAGGGAAAGCTAATGATAAAATCTGAGACAGAGTTAATCGCTTGATCAAATGTGGACTGATTTAGGGAAGGCAGCATGGATTTGGAAAATACAAATTGTGTTTTAACTTTTTTTTGATGTATGTACATGGACTTCTGAAAGGCATTCAACAGAGTGTCCATAAGAGGCTTGTCACCAACATTGAAGCTGATGAATGAAAGATGTCAGTGGTAGCTTGTACATGAAGTTTCCTGAATGATGGCAGTAGTGGTGAGTACTCAAGCTGGATAAAGGTCTAAAAGTAGAGATCCCTCAGGATTAGTGGTAATACCATTGCTTTCCTTGGTATATTTTAGTGTCCTTGACTTGGGTGTGTCAGGCACAGTTTCAAAATTTAAAGCTGACACCAAACTTGGAATTATTGTTAGCTATGTAAAAGATTGAGATAGATGTGAAAAAGACTTAGACAAGAGTACAATTAATGTACTCATGATAGATGAAATACAGGGAAGTATAAAGTGATTTAAAAAAAGAACAAACAGAGAAAGTATAAAATAAAATATTGAATTCTAAAGGATGCGGAGGAACAGAAGAACCTTGTATTGATTCCTGAAGAAGGGCTTATGCCTGAAATGTCGATTCTCCTGCTCCTTGGATGCTGCCCGACCTGCTGCTCTTTTCCAGCAACACATTTTCAGCTCATGCATGTATACAAATCATTAGAAGTGACAGGGAAGGCTAAGAATGCAGTTAAAAAAGGCTACAGGGGTTCTGGGCTTTTTATATATAGGCATGGAGTTTAATAGCAAGGAAATGATGCTGAACAGTTATAAAACAAGATCAATGTTTCCCACGGTGTGATGTCCAATCCTGGGTATATATTTTAGGAATTGCAGAATTTAGAGAGGCTGTAGCAAAGCATTGCAGAGAGGATTGCAGAGGTGATGGACTTTAGTTAAGCATATTGGCTAGAGAACATGGGATAGAGAGATGATTGGCTAGAGGTGTTTAAAATAATCTATTCTGCACAAGTACTGGAGATATATAGAAATTGTACTCATTGTTGGAAGGGTTCAGAATGTTAAGAAACAGATATAACATGAATGACTAAAGGCCAACAGTAACCTGAGGAAATCTCCTCCATTCTTTTAATGAGTAGTCAGGGTCAGGAATACACTGCCCAGGGTGTGATGAGTGCAGAGTTAATTGTCACTTTTGAAAGGGAGCTTGATGAGGATTTGAAGATTTAAAAAATTTGTAATGGGTCTGAGGAAAGTGCTAAGTCATGGAACCAGTTGATTTACTCTTGCAGAATCTTGGTGTGGACATGCTGATCTGAAAGGTTTTCTTCCATGTAAGCATTTTATGTTTCTATGATTAGGGATAGATGGTCTCCAGCATTGAATGTGGTCTGGGAAGGACTACTGTCACCATCCAGAAATAATAACAATGCTACAGTAAAACAAAAATAGGAGGTTGGACAATATGTATTTACGCATAGATTTATTACAATATGGAATCTTCAACCACAAACAATCAGTAAATTAGATCATGTAAATTCTTAGAAAATGAAATAGGTCAGCATTGCAGCATACCTGCAAGCTTTTAAGGAGGTGCAGCCAAATTCCCTGCGACAGATGATTGATGCTATTACTGCATGTGCCAGGCCTCAGCTGCACAGTAGCTGCAGTAGTCCTTGTATTAAGTAACCCAGTTCCCTGTCTGGCACTCTTTTGTTTCTGTTGAAAAGCTATTCCCCCTGGTTACTGCAAGGTAGATATGTTAGGCCTTGCAGATGTGGTTCTTGGCATCTTGCTGGGTGTGACCAATTAGTGTATGCTGCCTGCAAATCAAACATGCATTCCTTTGGGAAGGAGCCTTTGCGAGCACCAATTATGTTCCAAGACTCAGTTTTGAAAACAATGCCCACAGATGAGGCTTTATTTTCCGATGGATGTGTGCAATGTTTCAAGAATTTCCTTTTTGCAGCTGCAGATTTACCTGATCTCTCTTTCAGATCTCTCTTCCTTCGAGAGACTCAGATGAGGATATTCACACTGGGAAGCTCATTGGTGTAAGTATTGGTGCTGGGAACAGAAATGAAATTGCATAAATGCAACAAGAACCATGAGAATCTAAAATCTCAAAGGAATACAGTAAAAAGATTAGCAAAAACTGGAAAAAGGATGGATGAATTATCTATCATTCTTACATGTCCTGATAGCTACCTATTCAAGTGGGCTATGACAATGGATCAGAACCCTAAAGTACTTAAACTTTTTTTTTAGTTTTAATTCCAAAATGTGTAGTTTTTAAAAGGAGGACAAATATGGAAACAGCTTTGGATTTAAATTCAGTGACTGGCAAAGTCTTGTGGGAAGCCAATGAAATATTGTACATGCAAATTGTCAGCATGACCTCAAACAGGGAATCTCTTAGCTACAAAGATAATGAGCAAGCCACTCCCAGAGGATTATGTCCACAGAATTGTAGGCACACCTTTTGTTTTGAAGAATATACAATGCGGAGGAGATTAGAGGGGCGAAATGCTCTTGTGTCCACCAGCCTATGTTCAAGAGTTAGTGTGCTGTGAAGGTCATAATCAAAAAAAAACTATTCCCTAGTCACCCTGTGTTACAGGTAAAGACTGTTTCTCACTTTGAGTGCTGCAAACCAGTTAAGAAAGGAATCAGAACAATAGAACTTCCATCAGCTTACACAATCACAAATATTCAAGACTGTTCAACTATCAATGTTATCACTACTGGTAACCTCCACTGCAAAGGCTGCACTTACTTTCCACAAATGTTTCAGATACTGATCCATATAACCTATTTTATTTTGCACCTATCTCTTACTTCTAACATGTGCGTATGTACATTGAGTTATGTAGTAATTAATAAATTCACATTTTGTTAACACAAGAAAGCCTGGTTAAAATGGTTCCTTTAAAACACAATTTCATGTGGACCTGGGAGAAAGAGGTCCACAAGGGAGGAGATCCATTTTAAATTAACCTTGTTGCAACGAGCTGAGGGGGTGGGTGAATTAAGAAGGTGAGCCAGTTCATTCCTCTTCTCTTTGGAGCACAACAGTTTGAGGTTTTCTGTCTGTGTTTGTAACAAATTGGGAAAACTCACTTGGTGTCAATTGGAAATCCTAGGGAAAAAAATGAGTAAATGTTAACTTAATTATTTGCTCATTAAGCATCACCTAGAAATTAACAGAAGCAATGTCCAGGAATTGCTGTCAGGTCTTTCCCATTTAAGTTTTCTTTCCCTTCTTCACCTGGACAGTGTTTATCAACTACTTGGTAAAGATGGGAGAAAGTGAGGACTGCAGATGCTGGAGACCAGAGTTGAAAAGTGTGGTGCTGGAAAAGCGCAGCAGGCCAGGCAGCATCCGAGGAGCAGGAGAGTCGATATTCCGGGCATAAGCCCTTCTTCAGGAATGAGGATGATGACAAGTAAGATGGTAAAGATGACAAGTTACCTAGATATTCTCCCAAAAATGGAGAAGTAACATTCAAAATGTCCATCCCCTAAGCAATATTTAGATGAAATATCCGGTTGGTTCAGCCAGACCTCTTGTAGAAATTATGAAGATATGAATTAAGAATAGAACTCTGCTATTCAGTCCCTTGACCTTGCTCTACCATTCAATATGATCGTGGCTCATCTGCTTGCCTTTTTAAGTCCGAATTTCCATCCACCCCAGGTAACTTTTGCTTCCCCCTGTCTAAAAAGAATGTATCTATCCATGCTTTAAAATTTTCAATGACCCAACCTGCACCATGTTCTGTGGAAGGGTGCTGAAATGTTGCACAATCCACTCAGGGAATAAAAGTCTCCTCATCTCTGTCCTAAATGAAGATCTCCTATTTTTTAAACGGTGCCCTGTGGTTCAGGAGTCAACCAGGGCAGGAAGCACACTTTCTATATTCACCTTGTCAAGACCATTTAGGATCTTACAACCTTTTGATCAAGTTATCCCCTCACCTTTCTAACTCCAGTAAAAACAAGTTTATTCTTTCTAATCTTCGTTTATTAAGCATTTCGGGTGTCAATCTAGTAAACTTCACTGAGCCACCTCCATTCTTCAGTTTATAATGAGACAAAATTGCACATATACTCAAGATGTGGACTAAACAGTGCCCTGCATAGCTGAAGCATAGCCTCATTGCATTTCTGTTCACTTTCTTTCATACAAAAGGATAACATTCCACTACATTTGTTCATTCCTTGCTACACCTGCATACTGTAATTCTGTGAATCATGCACAAGAGCAATAAGATCTCTCACACCTCAGAATTCTGTAGTTACTCTCCATTTTAGAAATACTCTGCTTGTATATTATTCATGGCAAAGTTAACAATTTCTCATTTTCCCAAATCACATTCCATCTGCCATATTTTTTGCCCAATCACTCATTTATCTGTATTCGTATGCAACTTCCTCATATCCTCTTCACAATGTTTTTTCTTACCTATGAATTGAATTTTGCCAGGCCTTGATCAATACGGGCAGTGGTGAGTCAGTTGGGAAACCATGACAAAAATGGAAAGATCAGCTTCTCATTCAAGCAAAATAACCATCTTATTTTCCACCCAAACGTTTTAATGGCTGAATGAAAATTTTGCTAGTAAGTGGTGAGGGACCTACTTGTGTGTATTGCCACATCATCATTATTATCTAATCTGATCTTGTGTATATGTAAGTCGTTATTTTCCCAGTCAGTGGAGAGAAACGCGATGGTAACAATTCATGACATGAATGTCAAAATGGGCACCTGACAGCTTATCAGCTTATCTCCACACTTCCATCTTATCCAGCATTCCTCAAAACCTCCAGGCACACTCCTTGAGCAGTGGTCACCTGCACCCTTCATTCATGGTGGTCAGCATCAGCAAAGTACCAATCTCAGCACATGATCATGGCACATTTTTAAGTACTTCAGTAATGCACTTTCAAGCTCAATTTACATTGCAACTTCAGGGCAACACATTGGCTCAGTGGTTTGATTCCACCCTGAATCAGCTGTCTGTGTGGAGTTTGCACGTCTCCCTGTGTCTGCGTGGGTTTCCTCTGGGTTCCCTGGTTCCTCCTACAGTCCAAAGATTTGCAGGCTACCTGGCTTAGCCATGGGAAATGCAGGGCTACAGGAAAGGGTAGGGAGGTTGTGTCTGGGTGGGATGCTCTTTGGATGGTTGTTGTAGACTTGATGGGCTGAATGGCCTGCTTCCGCACTGTAGGCTGTCTATGATTCAATGCTGCTGTCAGGCAACTTTACATGCAGGAAGAGGCACCTGTTTCATGAATCAAAGCGTTATATCAGAGGTTACATCTTAGCTTGCTTTCTGAGTGCTCACTTACTTTACATCTATTTGAATGCTCACACCAGCATTGCCTTCCCTTGTCTTAATAGATAGAGAGCCAAGGTTCTTGTCATGTTTGACAGCAAAGAACAGTCACTGGGGACTTTGGTCAATCAAAGAGTTCATCCATTGTCAGCCAGGAACGTTGCTGAGGTGCCCATAGTGAGTGAGGTAGGACAAGAAATTGTTACTAATTTAGGGAGTGGTGGATGGAGTGTGCGACAGTTATTGCTGCATGTCATATTGAAAGTGGGAGACAATGAGCCTTGGTGTGAAGTGGGTACAATACTAGAATTACAGTGAGTGTGAGGCAGCACAGGGGAGCACTTATCTGTGCACAGTGCAGCAGTCATTAAGTTTTTTGAAACATAGTTGCGAATCCCTCTAGACCATAGATGCCACACTGACCTGGTGGGTACTTCAGAGAAGGCTGGCAGCCATTGTTATTGTGCACACTGAGGTTTAAATATGATGCCCTCACTGGAAAAGCCATAATGTCATGCATTAGCAGCATTTTGCCAATGCAGAGCACACAAGAAAGCATAAGAGTGGCATCGTGGAGGCATGGTGCACACATAGTGAGGTGAGCAATGTGAAATTATGGAAGACAAGCTGCTTGGGTTCACAGAGGGAATCCCTCAATGAGAATCTCCAAAATTGACTGTTCATTTTTACGAAGATTTAGCTCTATCTTTGTTCCATCTGCAAATACAGGAGCAATATCTTCAGTCCTCTTTACTGTGACTTGGAGGTGCTGGTATTGGACTGGGGTGGACACAGTTAAAAATCACACAACCACCTAAGGAAGAAGCAGTGCTTTGAAAGCTAGTATTTCCAAATTAACCCCTTTATTATGTCATTGATTATATATTCTAAGAACATTGCCAAAAGAGACCTCGACAGGACAGCATTTGTCACCTGCTAGTCAGAAAAAAAAGTATTTGTGCATACTTTCTGTTTTCTGCCAGCCATCTAAACTTCTATCCATGCTAATATGCTACTGCATGGACCATGAACTCCTGCTTTGCACAATAACTTTTGTCAAATGCATAACCTTGTCAAATGCCTTTATAAAGTTTATACAGTGCATCAATGGACACAGTGCTTTATCCTGAGTGCATGTTACTCCTGCAAAGAATTCCAATGAACTGGTTAACATGACTTTCCTTCCATGAAATTATGCTGATTAGACCTGATCACTTTGAGATTTTCTATGTGCCCCGCTAGAACCTCCTTAATGTTTAATACTAATATCTCCCATGCCAGACATCAAGCTAACTGACCATTATTTCCTTGTTTCCTGACTCCCTTGAATAGGTGGATTATGTTTGCTACTTTCCCATCTGATGAAATATTTTCTGAATCTAAGCATGGTGGTTCATTGGTTAGCACTGTAGCCTCACAGGGGCAGGGACCTGGGTTCGATTCCTGCCTTGGGCGACTGTCTGTCTGGAGTTTGCATGTTCTCCCTATATCGGCGTGGGTTTCCTCCAGGTGCTCCAGTTTCCTCCCACAATCTAAAGATGTGCAGGTCAGGTGAATTGGCCATGCTCAGTTGCCCATCGTATTTGGTGCATTAGTCAGGGTAAATATAGTGTCAGGGAATGGGTCTAGGGAGGTTTACTCTTCAGAGGGTCAGTGTGGACTTGTTGGGTTGAAGGGTTCCATGCTGTTGGGAATCTAAACTAAGGAATTCTGGAACCTAAATACCAAAGCATCCACTACCTCATTAGGTATCTCTTCTAAGACCCTAGGATAAAGTCCATCTCTGCTCAGAGACTTGTCAGATGAATCAGTTTCCTCAGTACCGCTCTGTCAGTGGTTGTAATTTCACCAAAATTCCTCTCTCCCTTCCACCCTTATCTTTACTCTCTATAGTGAAAACAGAAAGAAAAGGTTTATTTCTTCCTTGCCATTTCCTTTTATCGATAACTCCTCATTCTCACTCACTGAACAAATATAACTTTATTTACTCTTTTCTTTTTTTAATACTTAAACTAACTCTTACTATACATTTGTAGATTGCCAGCCTGCTTTCTCTTGTCTTTTTTTCCACATTTATATTTTAATCATGCTCTGCTAGTCTTTACATTCTGCCTAGGCATCTGACTTGTTAATCATTTTCACATAATTGTTCCTTAAGTGTGATCCGCTTTACTTCTTTAACCAGGCATGGATGGCAATTCTTTCCCTTGGAATTTTTCTTTACTGAGGGGAATATACTTGTATTGAATATTCTGAATTATACTTTTAAATGTTAGTCACTGCTTCTTTATTGATCTACCCCTAACCTATCCCAGGTCACATCAGCTAGAACAACTTTTGTGAAAGAAGTGTTGCCCTCAGTTAAGTTTAAAATGCTACTCTAAGACCCACTCTTCTACATTTCCTACAATATTCAATTGTGTTGTGGTCACTGCTACCTCGGGTTGCCTTTACATTTAGGTTGTTAATTAATCTTGTCACATTAGGCAACACCAGGTCTAGTATTACTTGCTCTTTGTTGTTTCCAGGGTGTGAAATCTAAGACACTATCTCAAAACCAGTCTACTGTGGCCACATTGATTTTTTCAGCTCATATTATTTCTATCCTTTAATTATAATCACCAAATATTTCTTCTTGTATACTTCATCCTACATTGTGGTGACTGTTAGCGGTAAGGTGGGCCACTCCCATTAATTACTCCTTTCCCAGCTGTGCCTCTTTCCTATTCAAATTGATTCTACATTCTGATCTGTCCAAACAAGGTATTTTCTAACCATCATGCCAGTTTCATTTTTAATTCATAGTGCTAACTCTCCATCTTTATCCAGCTTCCTATTCTTCTTGACTGTCATATACCCCTCAACATTCATGGCCCAACTCTTGTTATGTTGTAACTACATCTCTATAGTAACTATCAAGTCCTACACATCTACGTTAATATGTGCAGTCAATTCATTCACTTTTGTTATGAATGCAATGCACATTAGGTACAGAGCCTTTAAACTTACTTGTCCCTCCATTCATTCATAAATTCTTCTATGGCAGAACGTGGGTGGAAGTCCAAATTCCCATTAATTTCTGCTGCATTTCTACAAATAGATGGCTAGCAATAAAATAACCCAAATGAAGATATTAATTTAACCATGTTTTTCTTCCAATACTATTCTATTGTTTTGCTTTATATCATGTGATACTGGAAAGGTAGCAAATGATGATTTTACTAGCCACTGAAAGCTTTGTGGAATTGTAATTTTTAAATATTGGCCATGTTTCCTTCCAATAGTGTTTGAGTTTATTTTAACGTGTAGTCACTCCTATGTATGTTACTATGTATCATGACAGTAGTAGATCACATAGCTGTTCACCTTTGTCAGGGTTATGAATAATTGTTCACTAGTATTTGTATTGAGTGGAAGTGATGGATTTGAATTAAGTCAAATAAACTATCCAAAATTAATTCTCAATTGCCCTACAGCAATTTTAATGTAAAAAAGAAATGTAGTTTACCAATTCCAAATTCCATTTTAATCCAAATACATTTAAAACATTTTGTGTATAAATAAAAATAAGATTTATAACATAATCATATCCTTACGCTTTCCACAGCAGATTCACTGTTCTATTACATTGTGCAGTTGATGGTTCCTTCACTAATATACAATGTTAAACACATCCTCTATCCTGTTCCTCTCATTGTAGCGTGCTCTTAGTCTTAAGTGAAATGGTTACATTAGCAGAAAGTTTCCTGTACTTTTGTAAACATTGCATCTGCATTTATTCACTCTGTAAGAGTACTTTCCCAAAGACTAAATTGTGTGGAGAAAATATTTCAATTGCTGCATGGTTCACATATATACAAGTCTTTAAAATAACACTCATTTCCTCAGAAGGAATGCATCCATTGTAGAACTATGCAGGGATCAGGAGGTTAGAGGAAATACAGGGAGCTGACAGCCACATTAACCAAACTGAGACCATGGAAAGAATTCAGTTAAATTCTTCTGTTGAAAAAAATCCTATGATATTGGTTACATTTCTAGCAGTGTAATTAGAAAATTAGAGTTAAATTGTCACTGCTATACATATCATTACTAACACATTATGAGTTGCGAGATGTATACACAATACAATTTAGAGTTGAAATGCTGCTCCAGCTTCATCGGTGAAAAGGCAGCCAATTCCTAAGGAGCGGAGACAGAGCAAGAGCACAGTTTGTGGAGTTCGGCCAATCTCGTGGGTGACTGATGTAGTCAAAGATCCAAGACACAGATTTTTTTGGCAGAAGGAGTGTTGTCAGAGATAAGAACCTGAAGACATAATTCCAGGATTTTTGGCACCAGGTCAGGAAGTCCCAGAAAGCATACTGCAGGAAACCGAGTGCAGTAACTCAGGCCCACAATCTGTCCACAACAAAGTGCTAGAAGTGGATTACTGATGTCACAAAGTGGGCCAAAGTAAATGAAGGCACCAAAATAACGTTGGAAGCGGGGCTCACTTCAATCTTTCCCACACAACAATATCGATGAGGCAATTACTGTGAAAAGAAAATCTTCACAGTCTTCAATTTTCACAGATCACTTCTTATAATTCAACCATTCCTTATTCTGCTTCCTAGGTGTTTGGGTACAAAGGAAAGAAAGCTGTGGAGTTAATTGTATATGAAAACATTACCACAATGGAATGTTCGCAGAAACCTGGATGAAATAAAGTTTTGAATGAATCTCAAATATGTTCTTGTAACAGTAAAACTCAGCCACAATCTGTAGCAGGAAGTAAGTGATGACTGCAGATACTCGAGATCAGAGCTGAAAATGTGTTGCTGGAAAAGCGCAGCAGGTCAGGCAGCATCCAAGGACCAGGAGAATCGACGTTTCGGGCATAAGCCCTTGTTCAGGAAATTCCTGAAGAAGGGCTCATGCCCGAAACATCGATTCTCCTGCTCCTTGGATGCTGCCTGACCTGCTGCGCTTTTCCAGTAACACATTTTTAGCCACAATCTGTAGCAACATGCTCCGAGGAGAGCAAGATAACCTTCAATCCATTACATAGGAATAGACAGGAAGCTCAACAACCCCTAGGCAGGCACACTATGGAGATATAGAAGAGTGGGAAAGTAAGAGCAAACCCATGAGTTTCTGGCTGAAAATGGGAAGGTTCACCTGCAATGCCCCAAATAGTTACAGCCTTCAATCAATTTGATTATTGGAGGGACAGCTCATTGCTAAGTGATTATTTCTGAATCACATGTATGACTGGAGTTTCTGAAGAAGAATGTTCTTGGCTATCTAGACAAATATCTTGTCAACTGCTGTGGAATTCCAGAATGCCCATTTCCACTCCTGTATTGTTATCCCATAGCACATTTTCGGGCATGCTATGGATTCCAGGATTAATCTCTGTTCCCAAATATCAAGCCTGAGGAGTGCCTGACATTAAGCATCAGATCCTACTTCCTTTAAGCCAATGATGTGGACAATAATAGACAGCCTGCTAGAGAAGAAATATTGAAGATCTGATATGATGAGGGGGAGTTGGGTGTGAGGCGTGCATTTAAGAAAATGATCTTTCCAGAAATGAAAGGAATCAGTATCTAGGTGTCAAGGTAATGGGGATTGTGGGAAGGTAGTAATCAAGAGGAATGCAGTATCTATCATCAGAAAAATATCATTGGGAGGTTCTGAGCTGTAATGATACAATCCCAGCCGTCAGCCCAGAACCTCCCAAAATCGAGGTGGAACCACATGGGAATTACGTTCTTTGTGAAATAAAAAGATTCAGCGCTGGATATAGATACGGGAATCAGAGATGGTAATATGACATAAAAAGTTAAGACAACAAATTCTTGCTTTGGCAAATGACTTTATTGAACATCTTTGCAGAAGCCTTTGATTTGCTTTCGTTCAGTGGGTGATGATGATTTGAAAGTATTGCATCCCTTTTCTGAATGTAGGCAGTCTTTGGGTTGTGGGAGAAAGTGAGGACTGCAGATGCTGGAGATCAGAGCTGAAAATGTGTTGCTGGAAAAGCGCAGCAGGTCAGGCAGCATCCAAGGAGCAGGAGAATCGACGTTTCGGGCATGAAACGAAACGTCGATTCTCCTGCTCCTGGGATGCTGCCTGACCTGCTGCGCTTTTCCAGCAACACATTTTCAGTCTTTGGGTTGTAAACAAGTTCCACTCTAGAGTATGATTCCTGACTTGAATTATATGCAATTTGGAATACGATACAGGCCAATATAAAATAGCTGTTCTTAAGTATGAGGTAACGTTCACATGTTGGATTTTTAAAATGAATACTAATACAGCTTTTGTAAGTCAGATGTTTGTAAATTGGAGATTGCCTGTAAGTGAAATATGCTGAAAATGTGAGTCACGATTAATGCAAGGGCAGTTCAGGAGATTGGCACATTGTTTGCACTGGAAACAGTCATTGATAATTCCTGCCCAATTCCCATGTTATCTCATTATGATAAGGGAAAAAGAAACAGATGTTCCACTTTGTCCCAGCATGATGGTCCTGATGCCTTACTACTGCCCAAACATTTCAGATCATTTTCTGCAGAATGAAGGTTCTTGATACATTTCTAATTTAATGTTTCTACTATAATTCTTGATACTCTCTCTAGACAGGAATATAGAGCCCCAAACTACTCAGGTGATGGAAATGAACTTCAGAATATTGAATGCCCATTCAGTAGTCGTGCACATAATGCTCACTGGTTTATTATTTTTCTGTGTCTTCAGGTACCCGCGTGGTGTCATCATTCATTGTCAAAATGTGGATACAAGCTTTGATAAGTTTGTTATCCTGCAAGAGAAAGACTGCACGTCTGAAGCCAAGAGCTGTATAGCTCCCTGACAGTGTAGGAGGTACTGTATTCTTTTACTCACACACTGTTTTTCGTAAAGCTCCATATGTGGCATCTTTGCCTGTAGATGCTCTGGCATGAGTGCCTATGTGTCATCTGGTCTACAGATTTAATGCTGCATTCCCCAAACTTCCTGCCTTCCTGTCCTAATCAGTTACATCCGCAGAGCGCAGGATATATGGAATTCCAAGAATGAAATTCATTATTCATCTGAACTGCCATTTTTGCTTTAAATTCTTTGGAAATAGCAACCTTTACCTCAAAATCCTTACTACTGATTCAAACGCTGTACTTTGGTGACCTTTCAGCTTTCGCACGCTTTTCAAACTTGGGGTCATCATATTGATCATAACACCTCAATTTTGATAATTTCGGTCAACCTGACCTAAAATATAGAAATTCCAAGGCAATAAACCATGCCTTCATCTGTGTGTGGTATGGTGGAGTTTCCTTTTAAAAAAACTTACTCATAGGTTGTGGGCATCAGTGCCTGCGCCAGTTTTATTGCTCATCCCTCATTCCCTTTTAAAAGGTGGTGGTTAACTGCCTTCTCAAGGCATTGCAGTTCATTAGCTACAAGTAGAAACACAATTCCACAAGGAAGAGGCTTCCAGGATTTTATTCCTGAGGGAGCATGGATTATGTTTTAATCCCCTCATAGAATGTGGGTGTCACTGGCTGGGCTAACAGTTATTGTCTGTCCAAAATTTCCCATGTAAAGGTACCTCTTTGAACTGCTGCAGTCCATGTGCTGTGGATAGATCAAGAAAGCTGCTAGGGAGGGAGTTGGGATTTTGATCCAATGACACTGAAATATTGAAGATATGTTTCCAAGTCAAGATGGTGAGGTCTTAGAGGGAAACTTGCAGGTGGTTTTTCCATGTATCTGCTGCCCTTGTCCTTCTCGATGGTAGTGGTTATGGGTTTGGATGGTGCTGTTTAAAGGTCTTTGGTGAATTTCTACAGTGCATCTTGTACATGGAACACTGAGCTGGACTGAACATGAGTGGTAAAGGAAGTGAACATTTCTGGGTGTAGTGCCAGTCAAGTGGGCTGCTTTGACCTTGATTGCATCAAGCAATTTGACTTTTGTTGGAGTTGATTTCATTCAGGCGAGAGAAGACTATTCTGTCACACTCCTGACTTGTGTCTTATAGATAGTGCATAGACCTTGGGAGTCAGAAGGCAGGTTACTTGCTGCAGGATTCCTAACCTCTGACTGGCTTTTGTAGCCACTGTATAGTCCAGTTCCGTTTCTGGACAATGGTAACACCCAATATGTTGATAATTGATGATACAATATTGATAGTACCACTGTATGTCAAGGGCAATGATTAGATAGTCTTTTGTTGAAGACAATCATTGCATGGCACTTGTTTGGTATAAACTTAATTTACCACTTGCCATCCCAAACATGGGAATTGTCCAGGTCTTACTGTTTTACGTGGACTGTTTCAGTATCTGAGGAGTCATGCATGGTGCTGAATATTGTGCAATCATCATCAAACATCCTCACTCCTGACCTTGTGGATGAGGACAGCAGCTGAAGATAGTTGGGCCTACGACACCACCCTGAGGAACTCTTGTAGAGATGTTCTGGAGCTGCTTTGATTAACCCCCACTGTCATCTTTCTTTGGCCTAGACATGATGCTAATCATTGGAGAGATTTCCCCTGACTTGTATTGACTGCAAAGTAGATAGGCCTCCTTGAAGCCACATTCAGGCAAACGTGAGTTGACATCAAGTGCAGTCAATTTTTCCTTGCCTCTAGAACTCAGCATTTTTGTCCATATTTGGAACAAAACTGTTATGAGGTCACTAGTTAAGTGGGCCTGGTGAATCCCAAACTAAATCTGCTCTGTCATTCAAGGAGATTGTTGCTGATATGTTTCTGTTTCAAATACCGCATTCCCATTTATCTCTTGATAACCCTATTGTCTGAGAAAGAAGTTAGAATTAAGAATGAACCACCTTATTGGTTCATAACTGTGTCATCTGCTGGACAGGTACTTGTACGCTAAAGGACTGGATGGCAATCATGGTGGGTTTCAAGGTTCAACTTCCCCAAATTTTTATACCAGGGGTTCATTTCAAGGAGCTAATAAGACTTGTTTGTCATCTTCTGTAGTAGAGCTGGGGTGTTGTCATTTTCTCTGGAGCACAACCTTTCATGCCCTTCCCCCATGACATTGAGTGCTTAAGCAATCTGGGCAGTGGGGCTCTCCACAATCTCTGGTGTTCTGCAGATGCAGGGTCTTAACCATATCCAATGTATCAAAGATACATTGCTTTGAGAATGCTCAATTAACAACCTGCAGAGGTTATCTGAAAAGGCTTCCATCAATGTTCAACTTATGTGACCATCAATGCTAGGTTCAGGAGAACTGCATCAGACATCCTGAACCTTGCCATAACACCTACTATTGGAGAATTCACAAGCTCTAGGTTCCTTCCAAGGTCCTTGGGCTAAACAGGGATGGGCTGCTGTGACACAAGGAGTATCACCTCCAAGTATTATGGCTCATGGCACCTTTACAACACCCTCAGACAGATACAGACTAAAGATATAATGCTGCTCATGTTTAAATCAGGAACTTAGTGGAATAGACCAAAGGCCTTGTTATGGTGAGGTTTCAATAGATGCACCACTCTACAGTTTAGGGTGCTTGCAGAAATATACAGAAACGGTGTTGTGCATCATTGCATCATTTACAATTGGAATCAATATGGCATGACCCGAGGTTCCACGCACTGCAATCGGTGTCAGCACATTAGCTGCAGCTTTGACCCAGTTCTGGAAGTCACTGCCACACACATATGTGGCGGCCCATGTGTCCAGGAAAAAACAAATAGAGAGAATGCTGATTTGGGCTTTCTTTTTGTAGACCTTGACCTTTTTGGTTGCTGATTTTCTTTTTCTGGTTGTATATTTGATGTAGGTGCAGCAGGCAGTGAGGAAAGCCAAAGGCATGCTGGCCTTCATAGTGAGAGGTTTTGGGTATAGGAGAAGGGAGGGCTTATGCCCGAAACGTCGATTCTCCTGCTCCCTGGATGCTGCCTGACCTGCTGCGCTTTTCCAGCAACGCATTTTCAGCTCTGATCTCCAGCATCTGCAGACTTCACTTTCTCCTATAGGAGAAGGGATGTCTTGTTACAGTATTACTGAGCCTTGGTGAGGCGTTGGTGTGTGGAGTGTGGGTCTCCTTGTCTGAGGAAGGATATTCTTGTTCTTGTTCAGCGAAGGTTCACCACACTGATTCCCAGGATGGCAGGTCCAACATATGAAGAAAGTCTGGATCAACAGGGCTTGTACGCCTGGGAATTTAGAAGACTAAAGGGGGATCTCATAGAAACATAGAAAATCCTGATGGTACTGGACAGGCTAGATGCGGGAAGAATGTTCCTGATGTTGGGGAAATCCAGAAATAGGGGTCACAGACTAAGAATAAGAGATAAGCCATTCAGGACTGAGATGAGGAAAACTTTCTTCACTCAGAGAGCTATAGACCATAAGAAGCTCTTGGGGCCAGTTCATTAGATATATTCAAGAGGAAGCTGGACATGGCCCTTGCAGCTAAAGTGGTCAAGGAGTTTGGAGAGAAAGCAGGAATGGGATACTAAATTGCATGGTCTGCCATGATCATATTGAATGATGGTGTAGGCTTGAAAGACCAAGACCTACTTCTGCAAGTATTTTTTTTACCCTTTTATTATATTTAAGCACAAAGTGGAAAAGGGATTTTCGTAGAGGCAGTATTGGATACATGCCTATTTTGGGTATTCTTGCATGCTTTGTCCATGCATGCATAGTACATATGTATGCATGTAAATGTTTTCACTTGGGTTAAAATATCAATAACATTAAAACCTCATTTCACAACAGACATGACAATCCATCACTCAATACTTAATGGATTTCAGAGAGTGGAAGAAGCTGGTTAATAAATTCAGTTGTAGAGCTGATGTTGTATTGTACCAACAGCTTGCAACCTCATAAATCTATTTCACAACCTAATTTCACATGCGGCTAAACTAAACTGGGAACAAAATTGGCAAACAGTTAGATAACTGCATAAACTGATGTTCTGCATGCAGCTATGGTATAAGTAACTGAATCTTTTGATTGAATTGAAAAGATTTCAAACAAATACATTTTGATTTGAAATTTGTAATAGAACACAGTGAGTCTTCAGGATTGTCACTTTGTGAGCAGGGTCCTAGGAACTTGAGTATGACCTACCGTTTTATTGTGACGTTAATGATGCAGCTGGGGCTGGCCTGTACAATTAACACAAAGAAGGATAAAAACATTCAATCTCTCTCAGTGTCAATGCAACCATTACTTATTTCACAGCTTTTTGTCGAGTGTTATCTAAAATTAGATGCACAATTATTCACCTGCTGAGCTGCTGCAGATGAGTTCCATTCCTGTTTTGAACAGCTCCAGGAACTGGCATAAAGATAAATGACTGCTTTTTTTTAAAATCCAGGAGTGCTACTTATGTTCTCAAGATCACTGCATTAAGGTTGCTAGCCGTAAGTAATTGAGCATGATGAATCAAACTCCTCCTGGTAATATAGAGCTGAATGTTTTTGGGCCTTGAGCGATGCGGCCTATGGAGGGAGATGTGGGAGAATTGTGGGAAAGGTCAAGGGAGGGCTTTCTCAATGTCAGAAGCAACTTGTTGCATTTTGAAACAGTGTTCCAGGTATCAAGATGGGATTTTTGCCAGGCAACTGTGAGTTGTCTATAAACAATTGCTTTTTGTTGGCCTCACTACCTGCAAATCTTCCCTCTTTGATATGCAGCTTCCTATCCTACCAACTGCTGTGAGGATACCAGCCATTGACAATTCCCAAAATTAGAGTCAGAGTAGATACCTGGCGACTTGCTCCTCCAGCTTAACATCCTGGACACCTGACCACAACTTTTCAAGGTGTGCACCATGGTACCTTCCACACTCAGCCTCAATCCACAAACACAGGATGCTTCTGCACTATAAACCTGCACTTCGAGAAGCATTGGCAATTAGTATTGAAATGCTGCTGCAAGCCACATTGTGCTCAGAAACAAGCACCCGACTGGTGGGTTGCACCAATATGCATGTCAGGGCTGTTTCCATGCTCTTACAGCACTCACTCACCCGAGCCGACCTGAATATATGTAGATGGATGTTAGGATCCTGGGAAGCATCAAGGTTCAGAAGGACTTTGTTGTACCTAAGATAGTGGGGTGAAGTGGGTAAGAAGGCATCTGGGATACTTGCCTTTATTAGCCAAGTAATACAGTTGATGTTATGTTGGATCTGTATGAAATGTTGGTGAGGTCACAGCTAGAACATTGAGTGCAGTTCTAGAATCCACATTACAGAGTGAGCTGATTGCATTGGAGAGGATGCAAAGGAGGTTTACCAGGAATTTGCCTGGGCTGGAGAGTTTTAGCTATGGAGGGTGATTGGACAAACTGCAGTAGTTTTCCGTGGAGCAGAGGAGACTGACATGGAGTATGATGGACTGACATGGAGTAGTGGCATAGATAGGGTAGGCAGGAAGGAACTTTGCCCCTTTGTAGAGGGCACCTCTACCACCTCACCCCAGCCAGAGCTACCAGGCTCATGGTGCTTCTGTCTTGTCTTGGCATTTAGCACAGACACAAAGTCAGAATGTTCATCATGGTTGCCAGCAGTCCTCAGGGAAGTCAAGGTAAACACCCTTCTGTCAGGGGGTCCCAGTGTAGTAAGTGTAATCCCTGATACCAGTCGCCTCCCCCCGGGGTTTGGGCATGGTCAGGTGGCTACTCAGGATGTTGTCAGAATTAGGATATTTTACTTATAGGGGCTGAGAAACCAAATATCACCCAGTTTGGCTCTTTCTCCCCTAATGTGGGATGACATTTCTAGAATGAAAGAAACGTTGCAACTGAGAGAGATGGAAGTGGGTGGAATGGCTTTTGATGCTGGTGTTGGTATGGGAAAGACGACAAAGTGTCTCAAGCAATCGCATAGGCAGCTGATGTTGCATGTAACAATAAAAGGAGTAGAGTATAAGCATTGGTGTGAGATGTTTTCAGGAGCAGAAAAATAATGAGTGAAGAGAAGATGGTAGCACTTGCCTTGGCCAAATGGTGAAGGTCAATGAGCTTATCACTTCACTGCTGGGCATTCCTCCAAATCAATGAGACCTCAGTGAACTGGGTGGCAATCTCAGGTTTGGCTGCTAAGGGTTTGATGGTGTGCATCATCTACTGGTCCTGGGAGAAAGGAATGTCCCTGCTCTGTACTATCCAATTCACCAGGACCCACAGTGCTGCCAACAACACAGATTGTAAATATCCTCTTGTCTGCCATGGACAGGCTAAATGCCAGGAACTGTGCAGTGCAACTCGAGACTGGCAGCATTTGCCTGGGGTATAGAACAGACTTTTAAAGATGGCAAAGGCACCAGAGATGTCAGTTCATTCAGGATATCCCCACAGTTGCAAGTTCAGCAAGTGATAGAATTCAATTAGCAGCAAAAGGGCTGCCAGATGGGCAGGGTAGATTGTTAATAAGGCCAGTTTGGGATGATAGTCCAATGAAACATGTTAGGCCTCACAGAGAGAAGCTCTTGTCAAACCTGACAAAATTGACATGGGCGGGGTGATAAAAAAGCCTAAGTTTCAACGCATAGCCATTTATTAATAATTTTGACACTCATCTTATTTTCATGTTATTTTTAACTGCTGGAGTTTTGTTCTGTCATCTGATGTTGGAAATGGATCTCAGGTAGTGAAGATGAAATGCTTCTAGTTACTTTTGTGATGTCTACAGGTTGTCCAAGACTCACCCATATTTTTCTTTTCCCTCAACAAGTCATGTTTCTGGTTCTCCAGATAAAGAACATCTAAAAAGTGATGGATTTTTTCATCACTTTGAAGAATGAGCATTCAACAATTAAAAAAAAGATGATTTACAGTCTACTTTTTATCACTTTATGTGTGGCATGAGGCCAAAGTCTCAATTTACATAACAAATTGTAAATACTACATCTGAAGTCAGTATGAGCGGGAAGGATAGAGGTGATGGTTCAATATCAAAATTACTTGCTGATTGAGACTTTTGCTTTTAGTTCTGTGCCAGTTTGTTTGTTTTACCCATGTATTGGCATCAGGTTTGCAAGTTCTGATGTTGCCTTTCAGTTTGTCTACATGTCTAAGTTTGCAACATCCTGTGTTGCTTAGTTGCTTGCAGAGCATTGATTGTGGTGTGCAAGGATAGTTTCTATGAGCCACAAGACATATTCACTGAAACTGAGCTCTGAAGATAGTCTCAATGCCAGGGATGAAGAACCTCTGTGCTGGAGTTTTGTTCGGTCATCTGACGATACAAATGGATCTCAGGTAGTGAAGATGAAATACTTCTAGTTACTTTATGTGATTTCTATAGCTTGTCCAAAACTCATACCAATAAAGAGAGTTTGGAAAATCATTACTTGGGTAAAATTGGATTTTTGTCTGAGACAAATGCCGTGTTCTTTCCAAAGTCTGTGAGTAAGCCTGTAAAATGATATGTTTGATTTTGCCAAGCAATGATTGATTTCATCATGCAGGGTTGTGTTACTGGAAAGGATACCTCCAAGATTACAAAACCTCTGGACTGAATGAAGGAGTGTGTTGTTGGTAGTGACTATGGGGTCATGGAGTACAAACATATAGACAAGAAGCAAGAGTGGTCATTCAACCTCCAATTCTAGCTAATCTGGTTGCAACCTCAAATCCACATTCCTGACTGTCATGGATAATATTTCTCACTCTTGTTTACCAATAACGTATCCATCTCTGCGTTAAAAATATTCAAAAACTCCTTTCATCAATTTCTCAGGAATAGACTCTCAAACCTCGGATGAAATAAAAATCTTTGATTTAAATGGGGGACTGATAATTTTAAGCAGTAACCCCCACTTTTAGATTCTCTCATAAGAGAAAATGTCTTCTTCACATCTATCCTATCATGACACTTCAGGATATTATGTATTTCAATCAAGGCTTCTAAACTCCAATGGATACATCCCAGCATGTCCAACCTTTCTTCATAAGACAACCTGCCTATTTTAGGAATTAGTTTCATAAACCTTCTCTGAATCATTTCAAACTAATTTATATGCTTTCTTTAATAAGGTGACCAATAATGTACACAGTACTCCAGACATGGTCCTCTCAATGCCCTGTATAACTGAAATATAGACTTCTCATCTGTATTCAATTCCCATGCAATAAATAATACCATTTGATATGTCCATAGATGGGTTGATACAAGACCTCTTTTCCCATCAGACTTATTGTTGGGCTAAAGTACTCTCGGGCTGGGGTAAGGCAATAAACAAGCAGCCTTGTGCCCTCTGGAGTATGTGCTATGACAGCACATCATCCTTAAACAAAGGTTCATTCAATGGCTGATCAGTAGCCATTGTGCAAGCTTTGAGCAGTTGCAAATCGAAGAGGTTACTGTCAGTCCAGAACTGAGCTGGCCATCTTGAAATGACTGAATGTCACTGATCATCCTTTCAGGGCAGCCATAGTTTGTGCAAAACCTGCACAGAAGACCCAATTTCCACTGTTACAGAGTCATAGAGATGTACAGCATGGAAATAGACCCTTCGGTCCATGTCCATGTCGACCAGATATCACAACCCAATCTAGTCCCACCTGCCAGCATCTGGCCCATAACCCTTCAAACCCTTCCTATTCATATACCCATCCAGATGCCTTTTAAATGTTCCCATTGTACTAGCCTCCACCACATCCTCTGGCAGCTCATTCCATACACGTGCCACCCTCTGCGTGAAAACATTGCCCCATAGGTCTCTTTTATATCTTTCCCCTCTCACCCTAAACCTATGCCCTCTAATTCTGGACTCCCCCACCCCAGGGAAAAAAAACTTTGTCTATTTATCCTATCCACGCCCCTCATGGTTTTTTAAACCCCTATAAGTTCACCCCACAGCCTCTGACGCTCCAGGGAAAACAGCCCTAGCCTATTCAACCTTTTTCTATAGCTCAAATCTTCCAACCCTGGCAATGATTTGGAGATGCTGGTGTTGGACTGGGGTGTACAAAGTTAAAAATCACATAACACCAGGTTATAGTCCAACAGGTTTAATTGGAAGCACTAGCTTTCGGAGTGACGCTCCTTCATAAGTGGTTGTGGAGGACACAATTGTAAGGCACAGAATTTATAGCAAATGTTTACAGTGTGGTGTGACTGAAATTATACATTGAAAAATACCTTAATTGTCTACTGAGTCTTTCATCTGTTCGAATACCATGATAGTTTCACTACTTTCATGTGTAAATGATAAAACTTTTTTTTAAACGTTGCATTCTCAGGTTAACTGTAACAATTGGTGTTAGCTAGACATTATGTTGAAGGTGTTAGCCCCCTGTGTTCTCTGTTTATGCCATGATGTTTAGATTGATTCTAATCTAAAAAGTGAGATAACAGAGTTTTACATGAATTCACGCGGTTTTTGAGCAAAGTACAACGTAACTCTGCAAGTACAAATTCACCCCACAACATATGTGTGTGTGTGTGTGTGTCTGGGTTGGGGGTTGTGAGTGTGAGAGAGAGTGCATATGTGTGTGCGTGAGTGCACAGTAGTCTAAGTCTCTGAGAGGACCTTTGGGTGACCATCCTCCAAGGCAGACTTCAGGACAGGCAGCAGCGAAAAGTGGCAGAGCAGAGGCTGATAGCTAATTTCAGTATCCATAGGGTGGATATTCAATCGGGACCTTGGGTTCATATCACATTACAGGTGACCGCCATTGCATTATACACACACAGACACAGACATACACACACACACAGACACACATACACACACACACACACACACGCCTACACCCACATACACATGCACACACACAGACACACACACACACTCCTATACACACACATATACACATATACACAGACACACACACAGACACTCACACACATCCTGACAGACACATACATTCCCATACTGACACATGCATCCTCTCAGAGACTTAGACCACTCTACACTCACGCACACACATATACACTCTCTCTCACAGACACTCACAACCCCACTCCAGACACACACACACTCCCACACTCACACATACACCCCCTCACAGACTTAAGACACTCTACACTCACATGCACACACATATACACTCTATCTCACACTCACATATCTGATCAAAAAGGAAAGCACACCAAATGCCTTCTTCACTGTCCTATCTACCTGTGACTCTACTTTCACGAGATATGAACCTGCACACCAAGGGCTCTTTGTTCAGCAACACTCCCTCAGACCTTACCATTAAGTGTATAAGTCCTGCTGAGATTTGCTTTCCCAAGATGCAGCACCTCGCATTTAATTAAATTAAACTCTATCTACCACTTCTCAGCTCATTGGCCCATTGGCCCATCTGGTCAAGATCCTGTTGTAATCTGAGGTAACCTTCTTTGCTGTCCACTACACCTTCAATTTTGATGTCATCTGCAAACTTACTCACTATACCTCTTATATTCACATCCAAATCATTTATATAAATTATGAAAAGTAGCGAACCCTACACCGATCCTTGTGGCACTCCACTGGTCACAGGCCTCCAGTCTGAAAAACAACCCTCCACCACCACCCTTCTACCTTTGAGCCAGTTCTGTATCCAAGTGGCTAGTTCTCCCTGTATTCCGTGACATCTAACCTTGCTAACCAGTCTCCCATGGGGAACATTGTTGAATGCCTTACTGAAGTCCATATAGATCAGATCTACCGCTCTGCCCTCATCAATCCTCTTTGTTACTTCTTCAAAAAATTCAATTAGGTTTGTGAGACATTATTTCTCACGCAGAAAACTATGTTGACTATCCCTAACCAGTCCTCCACCGACATCAAGCTCACTGGTCTATAGTTCCTTGACTTGTCCTTACCTCCTTTCTTAAACAGTGGCACCATGTTAGCCAACCTCCAGTCTTCCGCACCTCACCTGTGACTATTGATGTTACAAATATCTCAGTAAGAGGCCCAGCAATCACTTCCCTAGCTTCCCACAGAGTTCTGGGGTACACCTGATCAGGTGCTGGGGATTTATATTCCAAGATACTTGAACAACTTGTTCAAGTCACCATTCACTATGTGGAGGTCCTTCCTCTTTTTAGGGGACTTGCCTTGTATTTAACATGCTGTAAATCCACGTTCACACTTTTCTAAACTTAATGGAAACCACATTGGAATTCTCGATACACAAAGACAAGCTGAATGAGAATAACCTTTGCAAGAACATTTCCTGCTCTTGAGTAATTGTCATAGACGGACTTGTTTTCTTTCTATTTACAGTGATGAATTATGGGAGCTTTCTTGAAGACTGAGTGCCCTTCTTGCTGCTTGGACAGAACAGATGTATGAGTTTCCTAATCATGTGAATTCTCCTGTCCTTGGGACCAGAATCCTTGTGTATATTTAAGGCTGAGATAAGTTCTTGATTAGTAGGGAAATCAAGGGTTATGGGACTAGGGCAGGAAAGTAGATGTGAGGAGGTTTGGATCAGCCATGATCCTACTAAATGGCAGACTTGAGGGAGTGAATAGCTTACCCCTGTTCTATTTCTTATGGTCTTACTTGACTATGTCAGGTGGGATGTTATTAATTCCTGGTGACCTGAAAACTGCTTTAGAGACTCTGTAACCTCCACTTGAGAAACATCAAGGACAAACACTTTCAAAGGGTAGTGCTGTGGAAGTGCCTCAATGTCATGATTGTGCATTTTATATTGTTGATACTAATGAGAGAGAATCTCACATCTAATTGCTAGAAAATGATTGCCAACTGCTGTGAGAATATCTGTCACACCTCTGGTTTTGGGTGATGTGGAGCGATTGCAGACCTTCATGTAGAGCCTTCAGGTCATAAGTACAGAAGCTTTCTTGATACTCAAAACTTTGTGGAAAAAGCCTACTAGTCCAACCAACATGTCTTAATTTTCATTATGTCATGTATCAGATAGTAGATACTGCCTACACACCATACAATCTCCAAGAACAGGTACAAAATAATTCAGTTTAAAACAACACGAATTAGAAACAAATTAGCTGCATCTCTCTGATCTCTCTAACAAAATCTCTCTGACACCTTCCAGGCATCCAGAAATCCAGGAAATCACTTTGATTTCTATAACATGTCAAAATGATCTTTGCCACAGCCAGAAACAAGTCCAGTTCTGTCTTGCCAGAATACAACACTGCAGTGTTGATCATATCGGGGTGGATAATTTATTTCACAGGTCCATTAATCTCCAGGACAGGGATAATCTCCCACCATTCTATATCTCCCCTAGAGCAATTTATAACAAGGAGCCCTGATCCTTCCAAATCAGGAGAAGAGTTTTGCAAACCTAATTGATGCCATTTCAGTGCTGCATGCCTCAGTCACTTACCAAATGATTTTCAAAGAAATGGCTCACTGTCTTATGATCCTTTACAAAATGCTTTTTAAACATTCACTATACTCATTCTATTGAATTTATGAGCCTCTGAATTTGAACCAACTGTATATAATTAAGTATGTAATTAATTGCAAGCACTTAGAAACTAGAAGCTTGGCAAAAGCTGTGCACCTGACCATCAATGTCACTTAAATTAAATGCATGAGAACAGTCAGGCAACGCTCCCACAGGAGCTGATTCAGAGGACATCTTTTTCCTTAAAAGCAAAAGCTTACTCTTGTATTCCTCCTGATCAAGATCTCCAATGACCAATTGTTAAATGAGGGTTTTGTATTCCATTGCAGGAAATAAATTGGCATCACTGTCAGGACAGTGAACATATTTATATAGCAGAGAAAGTGAGGACTGCAGATGCTGGAGATCAGAGTCGAGAGTCCGGGGTGCTGGAAAAGCACAGCAAGTCAGGCAGCATCCGAGGAGCAGGAGAATCAATTTTTCAGGCAATGAGGACTCATTCCTGATGAAGGGTTCTTGTCTGAAACGTTGATTCTCCTGCTCCTCAGATGCTGCTTGGCCTGCTGTGCTTTTCCAGCACCTCACTCTCAACATATTTATATTGCACACTGGTGGTTGGATTTTCAGTCTATTGCATGCTGTGCATTAGAATTGTCATGAAAATATTTTACTCATTTAATCTTATGTAATATTGCCTCAACCATTTCTTCTTTTTTTCATTATTTTTGTTATCCAATCCTCATCATTTTTCAGGCTAAAAGGAATGGTACTGGGGATGTCATGCAGGAAATCATATCAGCCTTACAAAGTATAATCTCCAACGTCACCCAGTTAACTCCGCTCACAGTTCATACTTGTCTTTGGGAAACAGGAGGAGAAAGTGAGGACTGCAGATGCTGGAGATCAGAGCTAAAAATGTGTTGCTGGAAAAGCGCAGCAGGTCAGACAGCATCCAAGGAGCAGGAGAATTGACGTTTCAGGCATAAGATCTTCTTCAGGAAACAGGAAACTGATACCACTGTTGATTTTCTCAGCTGGAAGCAAAATACTAAGCTTCAAATATGGTGGATTTTAGACAAATGCTTATTATGAGGTATGTGTGGCTCCCAGCATATCACTCAAGGCAATAATGCAAGATCCTCAGAAACCTCTTTGAAAGATGAACTTTCTAACAAAGTGCTAAGAGATTATGAGGGTTCTGTCAACATTAGCCTCCAGAACTAAAGTGACAGGTGCCTGAGCTTCTATTCAGGCTTCTTCCCTCTCCAAGTGCCTCATTACAACTCCAGAATGCTTTTGGCTGTTCTCCTCCCATTTGCCTCCATGTCCCAGGCTTCATATGTGGTATTTAGTCATCATTCTGACCAGTTGAATATGTCAGTGAGCTATCTCCAAGGCTGAAAATGGTGAGTATTGCTAATTGATTTCATATTAACGAGGCTTGTGGACTAATTTGCCTTGATCTGCCTTCAAGCATTAATTAGTTGCACTCTAATCTACAGACAAACACACTAAATCTACTAATTTTTCTTTGATGTTTGAGACCACCATGACAGGTCAACATTATTGACTATTCCTAATTGTCTTTGAGAAGGTGATGATGGGTTACCATTTACATTGTTTCATCTCCTGAGTTGTTTTAATGCAACTACAGTGCTGCCAGTTCAGCAGATCAAGATTTTAATTTGAGTGATGCTTAAGCAACTTCATTGTACTTCCAAGTCAGGCTTATGTGTAACTTGGAGAAGAAATAACAAATGCCTGGTGATGTTTCAAGATGCCTGTTGTCCTTGAGCTCCTTGAGCTGAATATTACAAGAGGGCAGCCAGCTTATCCCAAAGAGGAAACATTTGTAGCCAACAACTAGCCTCCCTGCAGCCAATCTTCTTTTTAATCTGCATCTTGACTCTGTGGGCATTGATTTGGCTTCCATGGAGTGACATAAAGCTCATTTCCATTTTGTTCAAACAGATCTTTACGTCCAATCCACTGGTACATCTGTGTTGCAGCATTTAAACTCTTCACCTCAACTTAATGGTTAGGTTTTAAGTCTTCATTTGCCATCAATGCTTGCTTTGCTAGTGAACCAGACATTTTTGCATCCTCTGTTGTGTTACAGGAGGGCTGCTGCTAATTTAGCATTATATTTGTTGATGTTGCAGATAGTTCTTCTTGAAAGACAAAAAAATTGTTGCTCTTGAACCTATGTTGACTCATCATCTGGCAACAAAGTCAAACCTGGCAGTTGTACTTGTTCAGTGGGCAGCCAACTGTCCAAACAACTTTAGTCAAAGATTCATCAATGACTTTGAATGGATTATACAATTCCTTGTTCTCAGCTTTTGCTTCTTCTAGTGAACTTTGCTGATTATTGGAGTTAAGAAAGTCTGGGGAAAAAGAAACCATCCTCCTTTTTCAGGTAAAGGGCTGAATGTTTAGAGGAGATGTGAGGAAAGGCTTTTATACCAAAGGACTCCTGAGAATCTGGAATTCACTGCATGGAAGGATGGGAGAGGCAGAAACCATCATAACTTTTCAGAAACATTTGGATGTGCACTTGTGATGCCAACATACAATACTAGGAGCTAAGTGCTGGAAAGTAGGATCAGAATAGTTAGGCGGTTGTTTTAACTGGCACGAACATGATGGACCAAAGGGCCTTTTTCTGTGCCATATTTCTCTCTGATAATATGATCAGTTGTGTGACTAATCAAGAAAGAGACTATCAAACTCCCAAAACAGAGAACTTTAATAAGTTTAAAGAAAATTAAACCTATAGCTGTGATGGAGAAGCAAACTCTCTGAGGCATCCAATTAATATGATTGTGGTGGAATAGATGAGATTGTGTTTGTACTATGTGTTGAAGTCTTTGAATTTGTGTTATATGCAAATATCTTTGCTTATTTGATATTATGTTCTTTTCTTTTGCATTATAATCTTTTGTTTTATTGCTAAATCCAAATCTTTGAATGCTTGTATCAAAATGAATGAGCACATTGTTAGATAACATATAAAGAATATGAGTTATGAAGCCAGATTTCAGCCTGGGATCTTACTTGTTAATCAATAACATAATCAGGATTGCACTGATAAATTTGACTTTGCAATTTGCTACAGACAATGGTATTTGCTCTTGTGAATTGAAAATCTAAATCACTTTTAGTAACTCCATTAACATGAGCAAGAATAGCTTGAAAGCAGAACACTCTCATTCAATAAAAGGTTGTGTGCGTGTGTGTGTGTGTATGTCTATGTGTGTGTGTCTGTGTGTGTGTAGTGCAGTGGAGTCACCTGTAGTGTGACATGAACGCAAGGTCCTAGTTGAGGCCATCCCCATGGATATCGAACTTGGCTATCAGCCTCTGCTCAGCCACTTTGTGTTGTTGCCTGTCCCGAAGTCCACCTTGGAGGAAGGTCTGAGGTTGAATATCCCAGACTGCTGAAGTGTTCTACAACTGGGAGGGGACATTCCTGCCTGGTGATTGTTGTGCAGTATCCATCTGTTGTGCAGTATTCATCTGTTGCCGTAGCCTCTGCTCAGTCTCACCAAATTATCACGTCTCGGGGCAACCTTGCATGCAGCATATGAGACAGACCACATTGGCCGAGTCACATGAGTACCTGTCACGTACATAGTGAGAAGTGTCCCCACGTGTAATGATAGTATCCATGTCAACACTCTGACATGTCTTGCAAGAGTATGGTGGCAGTGTTGCATGGTGTTGTCCTAAAGCTGGGCAGTTTGCTGCAAACAATGATCTGTTTGAGGTTTGGTGGCTGTTTAAAGGTGAGAAGTAGAGGTGTGGTGAAGATCTTGGCGAGGTGATCATCCTCATTGACAATGTGTTGCAGCCTGCAAAGAGCATGATGTAGTTTTTTGGCTCCTGGGAAGTACTGGACAACGAATGGTACCCTGTGTAGTTGTAGCTTGTGTCTGTCTTCTGAGGAGGTCATTACCATTTCTCGCTGAGGCACATCGGAACTGGCGGTCGATGAATTGAACATCGTACCCCGTTTGGGTTTGCATGGTATCCTTCGGTATCCTGGGTTCATCATGTATACTCAAACCGTCAGGAAATATATAAATGCCAGATTCATCAGCCACACTCACAAGGTAGAGCAAAACATCACCTGGTCACAACGCAACACCATCCATGCTCTCAAAACCAATCACAATATTGTCATCAAACCAGCAGGTAAAGGAAGAGCCATCGTCATTCGGAATAGAACAGATTACTGTTAGGAAGTTTACCGACAACTGAACTACCGGGAACACTACAGGCAACTACTGGCCGATCAGACCACAATGATGGCATTGCTGCAACAACCTCAGTACTCAACTGCCAATCTCCGAGAACCATCCTACAACTGAACTGCTTCATCCTAGACCACAATGTTTTCACCTTTGACAACCGGTTCCTCATCCAGATGCATGGAACGGCCATGGGGACCAAATCTGCACCCAAATATGCCAACATCTTCATGCACAGGTTTGAACAATACTTCTTCTCTACGCGGGACCTCCAACTTACATTACACACCAGGTACATTGATGACAATTTCTTCCTCTGGACCTATGGCGAGGTGTCACTGATAAAACTACACAGTTTGCATGATATCCATCAACAAGTTTCATCCCGCCATCAAACTCACCATGGACTACTCTCAACTATCTGTCTCATTCTTGGACACATGCATCTCCATCAAGGATGGATACCTCAGCATCTCACTCTACTTCAAACCCACGGATAACCTTCACCTGAAATATACTAAAACAGCCATCCCCTATGGACAAGCCCTACACATACACAGGATCTGTTCAGATGGGGAGGAACATGACAGGCACTTGAAAGTACTCAAGCCCTCATTAGAACGGGGTACGATGCTCAACTGATCGACCGCCAGTTCCGACTTGCCACAGTGAGAAACTGTAATGACCTTCTCAGGAGACAGACACGTGCTGCAATGATAGGGTACCCTTCGTTGTCCAAGACTTCCCAGGAGCCAAAAAGCTACGCCGTGTTCTTCGCAGGCTGCAACACATTATCAATGAGGAAGAGCATCTCACCAAGACTTGCCTCACGTCTCCACTTCTCGCCTTTAAACAACCACCAAACCTCAAACAGATCATAGTTCGCAGCAAACTGCCCAGCTTTCCGGACAATACCATACAAACCTGCCACAACTGATGTTGCAAGGTGTGTCAGAGTGTGGACATGGATACCACCATTACACGTGGGGACACCACCCATCATGTATGTGGCAGGTACTCATGTGACTCGGCTAATGTGTCTATCGCACACACTGCAGGCAAGATGCCCCAAGGCATGGTACATTGACGAGACTGAGCAGAGGCTACTGCAATGGATGAATGGACACCGCAGAACAATCACCAGCCAAGAGTGTCCCTTCCCAGTCAGAGAACATTTCTGTGGTCTGGGACATTCAACCTCGGACATTCTGGTGACCATCGTCCAAGGTGGACTTCGGGACAGGCAACAATGAAAAGTGGGCTAGCAGAAGCTGATAGCCAAGTTCGATATCCATGGGGATGGCCTCAACTGGGACCTTGAGTTCATGTCACACTACAGGTGACCCCACTGTGCACATGCGCACAGACAAACGTGCGCATGCACACTCACAAACACACACACACACATTCCTACAGAGCTATACACTCAAACAGACCCTCTCTCATACACAAGCTCTTCTCATACGCTCACAGATTTACACCCACACTCATACGTGCACACACAACTTCTCACAGATTTATACTCCTTTACACTTACACACAAACACGTACACACACTCTCTCACAGACACTCATACCCCCCCATACATACACCCATACACATATAGATTTGTGGGGTGAATTTGTATTTGCCGAATTACATTTTATTTTGTTCAAAAATTGCATAAATCCATGTAAAATACTGTAAATACCTTTATTAGAAATAGAATCAGTCTGAACATTGGGGCACAGACAGCCTCACACAGGACACGTCACACCTTCAATGAATTATCTGAGCTGATATGGCACCTATTGTAAAAGTTCACTTGAGAATGCAATTTTAAAAAATAGTTCTGGTATTTACATATGAAAGAACTGAATCTGTCATGGTCGTTCTAAAAGATGAGAGACTTAACAAACAATCCTGGTCTTTTTTAGTACATAATTTCACACCGTAGACTTTTGCTATAAATTCTGTGTCCTATGATGTTATAATCCACAACCAACTGATGAAGGAGCAGTGCTCTGAAAGCTAGTGCTTCCACATAAACATGATGGACTATAACCTGGTGTTAGTGGAGAAAGTGAGGACTGCAGATGCTGGAGATCAGAGCTGAAAATGTGTTGCTGGAAAAGCGCAGCAGGTCAGGCAGCATCCAAGGAACAGGAGAATCGACGTTTCGGGATTCCTGAAGAAGGGCTTATGCCCGAAACATCGATTCTGCTGTTCCTTGGATGCTGCCTGACCTGCTGCGCTTTTCCAGCAACACATTTTCAGCTATAATCTGGTGTTGTGTGATTGTTAACTGTGTAGAATTTGTACCTTTTCCCTGTGTCTGTATGAGTTTCCTTTAGGTGCTGTGATTTCCTCCCACAGTCAAAAGATATGCAGGTCAGGTGAATTGGCCAAAGGAAATGCAGCATTACATGAATAGGGTCTGAGGTGGCTCTGGGTGGAATGGTCTTCAGAGGCTTGGTGCAGACTCAGTGGGCCGAATGGCCTGCATCCATACTATAGGGTTTCTACCTTAAAATTCATTCATTTCACTCATTATGCAAAGTGGTAGCAACATTTACGATCAACATGATTACTGCACTAATTCACTCAGGCTCCTTCAGCAACACCTTTTAAATTCACAACCTTTATCGCCTAGAAGGACAAGGGCAGAACATTTATGGAAACACCACATCATGCAAGTTCTCCTCCAAGTCACATACCATCTTGACTTGGAACTTTCGATTTGGATGGGAGCATAAGAGGTATAGTTAGTAAGTTTGCAGATGACACCAAAATTGGAGGTATAGTGAACAGCGAAGAAGGTTACCTCAGATTACACGAGATCTTGATCAGATGGGCCAATGGGCTGAGAAGTGTCATATGGAGGCTGGTACAATGGGAACATTTAAGAGGCATCTGGATGGGTATTTGAATAGGAAGGGTTTGGAGGGATATGGGCTGGGTGCTGGCAGGTGGGACTAAATTGGGTTGGGATACCTGGTCGGCATGGATGGGTTGGACATCTCTATGACTCTATGATTCTATGACCATATTGTTATTCCTTACTATCACTGGATCAAAATCCTGGACTTCACTTCCTCCCTACATCCTGCAAAAGTTCAAAAAGATTGCTCACTACCACCTTTTCTGGGCCAATTAGGGAGGGTTAATGAAGGAGCAATTAATTGAGGATTACTTCAGACAGATGTAACTTCAGTGCTGTCTGGCAAAGTCCTGCAACAAATTCTTGGAATGTCACACATGCATATTATCATGGAAACTTCAAAGAGTGAGTGAGTGAGAGAGAGAGAGAGATGTAATAAAATGTGATAATGAGAGGGCAACTATCTTGCCCCTCTTATCAGAAAGCCACAGTTTGCAGATACTTTTGAGTTTTATCCCTTGAGGAATATACAAAAATGATCAAAATCAGTTGCAAGCTTGCTCTGTGAGATTTAGTGAACTGAGGCGCCCATATGTACTCGTATGAATTCAACATTATTGTGGTGTGAATGTCAGTCAGAAAATTGCCCATTAATCAGCCACTAATCAAGCCAGCTGGATGAAAGCAGGAAGAGAAAGTAGGAAGATCTCTTGATCTGTTCTGAGTGTAGGGGTGCTGGAAAAGAACAACAGGTCAGGCAGCATCTGAGGAGCAGGAGAATCGACATTTTGGTCAAGAGCCTTTCATCAGGAATGATCTGTGCTGTAGCCTACCATCTTCATAAGAAACAGGATAACAGGATTACAATGAACTGCAAAGCCTGAAATCCACTGTTCAGTTGTCAACATCCCACGTCTACTTTTCTGAACACCCAAGAGAGACTTATCTGTATATCTTTTACCTTGTGTTAGGCTCACTTTTTATTCTTGACCTGAGAATATGTGTGTTCCCTTAGCTTATTTTGTGTTTAGCAATTTATAAACTCACTCTTTTAATGACTCATAAAACCTGGTTAAATTGTCTCCCTTTCAAGCATAAACACATTTTGTCTGGGGGAAAGCCATCCACAAGGAAGGAAGCCTTTCCAAACTAATCTTGTTGTGACCAACCAGCAAGGGTTGGGTGTATAAAGATGGGGAATCAGTTCAGCACATTCACTCAGGAGCTTAATCGCTTGAAGTATCAATCTGGAACTGTTCCTAACTTGGACTAACTCAGTTGGCGTCTGGTCAAAAATGAAAGGTCTCCTGCTCTCTGCATTTTGTATAAACTTTCATCAATTTTGTTTTGTCTGGTTCAGCTCATTAGATTCTCAATCATTTTATACTATTTACAAGTTTTATACAATAGGGAATTATCTTGTAGTCTATTCATTCTTTACCTTATTTGCCTCTGTGTGTTTTCTCCTTAATTTCACCATCCATTTATGACATTTTCACTGTTGTCTATGTTCTTCTGAGGTGTTTATTTTATATATATACAGAACATAGTCTCCTCTGTATTTGAAATTCTTCCTTCCAATTCCAATAATTTTTCCTGTGTCCTCATAGGCCACACCCTTTAAGCAGCATTCCCCTGCAATTTCTTCTTATCCATTCCATCTTAATCTGAGCATTTTAAATTGAGCACCGATTTAAGTTAACTCCTGGTCAGGTTTCCTGCTATCTGTTAGTGAGGCTGTCTTGTTTGGGATGGGCAAGCTTATTGCCCCTATCAGGCTTCATCTCTTATACCGTTAGTGTTTAAAAGCAACAAGTAGGATTGAGTATTCTCATGAGCTGGTTGAACTGGTCAGGTTCTGGATTAGAGGTGCTGGAAGAGCACAGCAGTTCAGGCAGCATCCGAGGTGCAGTAAAATCGATGTTTCGGGCAAAAGCCCTTCATCAGGAATACAGGCCTGGCTTTTGCCTGAAACGTTGATTTTACTGCTCCTTGGATGCTGCCTGAACTGCTGTGCTCTTCCAGCACCTCTAATCCAGAATCTGGTTTCCAGCATCTGCAGTCATTGCTTTGACCTAGTCAGGCTTCATTCTTACACTGTAAGCATCTGAGTAAATTAACGGCTTTGTTATGAAGGAGCCAATTGTGAAAGTTCATGTTTCCTGTTGCTGCACAAGAACCTGTGATGTTAATTCCAGTGAGCTGGGTGTTGCTGCGTGAGTGCTTACAACATGCAAAAGAGAATCTTTCAGGAAAGTTGACCTTCCTGAAAGATTCAGAGGACATAACACCAAAACTTCAACCTGTAATGGGGTAACCAAATTTCTCTTCCACCCAATGAAGTCTCCAGCTCACTCTCCTAAAGGTGATAGAAGATTTAGCACATGGTGTCTGATGGCCAATACCAGTGGGCCTTTGCAACACATTGTCTGAACTCTGCAATGGAAGTATAGGCTGAGGTCATGAGAACTCAGTTTGGTTCTATATAGGCTCAGACTGCTGCCATCATGGCAATGATGTTGTGGAGGAGTGTGGAGGACTGCACTACATAATACATGCTCTCACACATACTCACAAGCACACATACACACATTCTTACATACTCACATACTCATGCAGTCCCTTTCTCATACACATGCTTTCTCTCATACACACTCACACACATACACTCCCCCCCCCCCCAGATTTTCACACCCACGCACATACCCTATCACAGGCTTATACTCCATCACACCCACGCACACACTTTACCAAACTTGCACACATACCAACACACACTCTCTCATGTGCATTCACGCTCACACACACACACTCACATGCACACACTCGTTCTGTCTCTGTCATGCACACGCACATACACATAAGTCTACAGGGTGAATTTGTATTTGCAGATATATGCTATTTTGCTCAAAAACTACACAATCTGCAGGCAATAAATGCAGGTTGTCAATGCATGTAATATTTTGTAAATTCCACTTTTGAAATAGAAACAGTCTGACTCAAGATTGGGATACAGCCAGACTCTAACCTCACACCTTTAATGCATTTTCTGAGCTGAGATGTCACCATTTTTAAAATATAAAACTTTAAGTTATCTTGAGAAGGTGACTCACGGTGGCTCAGTGGTTAGCACTGCTGCCTCGCAGTGCCAGAGACCCAGGTTCGATTCCAGCCTTGGGCAACTGCGTGAAGTTTGCACATTCTCCCCGTGTCTGCGTGGGTTTCCTCCCATAATCCAAAGATGTGCAGGTCAGGTGAATTGGCCATGCTAGATTGCCCATAGTGATAGGTGCAGGAGTAGGGGAATGGGTCTGGGTGGGTTACTCTTTGGAGAGTCGGTGTGGACCAGTTGGGCCGCAGGGCCTGTTTCCACACTGTAGGGAATCTAACCGTTTGCACATTCTCCCCGTGTCTGCGTGGGTTTCCTCCCATAATCCAAAGATGTGCAGGTCAGGTGAATTGGCCATGCTAAATTGCCCATAGTGATAGGTGCAGGAGTAGGGGAATGGGTCTGGGTGGGTTACTCTTTGGAGGGTCGGTGTGGACCAGTTGGGCTGCAGGGCCTGTTTCCACACTGTAGGGAATCTAACCTAAAAGAAGTTCTGGGATTTACATATTAATGAACTGAAACCTGCAACCCATTCTAAAGAATGAAAGACTTAACAACAATCTAAGTTTGCTCAATATATCAGTTCAGTTGTATTACACTATAATCTTTTGCTATAAATTGTGTGTCTTATGGTCCTGTTCCACAACCACCTGATGAAGGAGCAGTGTTCTGAAAGCTAGTGCTTCCAAATAATCCTGTTGGACTATGACCTGGTGTCGTGTGATTTTTAATCATGGCAGTGGTTAAAGGGACGTGCAGGCAAGTTCTCATTGTGGCTCAGGCAATTTATAATGACTACGATTATTGATATTCTGCTCTTTGGGAGTGGCAATGACAGTAGCTCTGGGGAACATCAACCCACTTCTCTCTTGGGACTATAGTGTTGATGCTTCCAACCATTGTCACCTGACTAGTTTTCTTGTCTGTCAGTCAGGCATTGCAAACCATAGCTACCCATCCTAAGGCAGCATTGCTGAAGCCAGTTCTTTAAGGTCATGAGCTGCTCAAGTTCACCCTGCAAAATCACCTGCAGTTTCCCTGAATGAAAGTCAGTGATGAAAAGGGGCTGCAGCCACTAGGACCCCAGGAAGCACGAGATCAGGCAAAAACACTGACAATATAGAAACAAATGGAATGCACAAGAGTGATTAGCTCAGATTTGATTGGACTATCGAATGTCTTCTTACCTAAAGTTTGTATGAAATTATTGTGATGGCTTTATTTCAGGACTTTGGCTAAGGAAATACTGTAATATTCCATAACAGTGGAATGGATGGAATTGGAATGGAAAATATGAATCTGGGTTTCCTTTCAGGAGAACCAGTGTCTGATTAAATATACACCGAGCTCACTTGGAATGTGCAGTGCCAGCTGCCTCTTCTCTTCCTTTTATTCCTCTTCTACCACCTCTCCCTACTCCTCCTGAAGTTGCCACGAAGGATTATAACCTGACCATTATGAGGTTAACAAAAACAGCAAGCATCTCAAATTGGTATTCTGTCATGTTGCAGGCCAAGGGCATTGCTGGTATAACATCCATCTCTGTTAGCATGCAGTGTATCCAGAATCCTTGCTATAACAACAAAGTCCATCCTCACATGCAGCACCACTTCTTGTAGGCATTAGCATCTTTCGGCAACTCCTCAAAACAACCAGCATTTCCTTAAATTCAATCAGTGTTAAAAAGCATAAGCAACAAACCTAGAAGTGGAATGATAATAACATTAAATAGTGTTCGTGGAGGAATTCTTCAAATTGTTGAACATGCATTAAAATGCTGTTAACTTGAATGTTAAGGTCTAAAATGGCAAGTATGGCATCAAATCATCTTTGCATGCTGAGTGACACCACCTTTTACCTATTTCTGACACATGAACCTCATGTCATACAATTAACACCCTCACCATTCAAAGAGTACCATGCCAGTGACTAGAAGCGGCAGGAAATTTCATGACCAAGAATCTCCAATCCCTTGTTAATGCTGCAAATTACTGAAGGAATTCACCACTTTAATCAAAACCTTAAAAGTGACTGGAATAGAGCCATCTTAAAAAATCCCTACAGAATGCACACACGCCTCACAAATGCCTCATGTTTTCTTTCCCACAAAAGTTATATTTTTGCTGATGCATTGTTTTCTGTGAACCCAGAAGAAGCCAGTGGTAAATCAAATAGCTGCTTATGCTGCTGTCAGCTCTCTTAATTAAATTCCATACCTGCTGGCATCTTTGTAAAAAGTCTGCGGCTGCTCTGAAAAGAAATGCTATGTGGATATGACTTATGACAGTTTAAAATGCAGTTAATATGAAGCACGGTCTCTTTGATTCAAAAATGGCTAAGTGTGAAATAAATCACTTACTCTGTTTTGGCGATGCATTGCAGCTGCTAAAGGCAGAATGCAAATAGGCTCAATTCTACAAATCTAGATGCCAGATAAACGTTAGCATACAATGCAAAACACATTCAGATTTCATTACTTGGGCCTGTAGAACAGACTGCCAGGCTATCACAAGAGCATTTAATAGCCCATAAACAACTGAAAATGTGGAACAAAAGATGTGATGTAGGCCAATAGGCAACAATGAAATAGGCTCTGACACATGCTTCCAGAGTAGGGTGGTTCTGTGCTCAATAACGTTTTTCAGAAATTTTACCACGGATTTTTCTCCTTTTTTAATTAAGCTATACCTTCCATAGCTGTTTGTCTGCAACATATCCAAAAATTATGGTCTACATTTTGATTTATAGAGAGTTTTAACTGTGAACTACTGGAGTCTGGTGACTTGCAAATTGTATGGAAACAATGAAATGATTTAAGTAAATTATTAAAGTGTCCAGTTTGGAAAATTATGTAACATTCAATATAGCATTCAAACATAAAGCAGGACATGGCTCTCCTTTTGAAAATGCATGGGCTCTGACTTAAAATACTTCCTTTAAATAAACTTGCCTTCATCATAAATGCACGGTGAATAGCTATTCAACTAATAAACACAAAGATTAACATGCGATCTTGTGCAACAATAAGAAGCTGACTTTGAATGTGTAAATAGTCTCTCTTGGTTACAGACAATAAAGTTGCTACCAGCATGCTGGACTGGCATGACAATGAAAGATGTAAGGAAAGGAGATTTTTTTCAAACCAACCTAAGCCACGACACACAGTAACTATATTGTTATGGAAATCTCAAGCTGCTAGAACTGAAAACTAATGTCCAGATAAATGTTTCAAATCCTTGAATGCTACAAAAAATCTTGCACTTGCTGTGTTGCACTTGGACATAATGAACTTCACCAGCAAAACTATTTAGAAATTTCTGCCAGGAAAATCTGACAATAGTAAGCTGTCAAATCTCAGTCAAAGCACACATACTAATATATATTAAAACAAAATGAATTTAAATCTTTCCATTCAAACATTCAATTCATATTCTCAACATGCTTTCATTTTACCCAATGTCGCAGGTGGATTCAACCTGTACATCAGCACAAACCAGAAAATGCCACCTTCCTGCAGAAATGTAAGGAATATATAACTAAGGGGATAAAATTGGCTTATAGCATCAATATTTTCTTTTCAGTGAAAGGTTCAATTGGCCATCCACTGTTCAAGATCTTCAAGGAATTGCGCGATTCCCTGCGCTCTCACTGCTGCTGGTTTTGTTTATTCTAAATGATTTAAAGATGGTACAATCCGTTGGTCTGCATTGATGAAATTTTAGAACCATTAGAACACAAATCTATTCAATATTCTCTTTCAACTCTCTCAACCGTATTTATTTTGGGCAATGTTTCAAAGCATCATTTACCCAGATGTTTAAAATTCCTAATGCTTTTAAGTGTCAAAGTAATGCCAATAAAAAAAAACTCTGGGGAAAATAGTTCATGATTTTGAAGTTTTACGTGGTATATAAAACATTATAGGCAAGAGTTTCAAATTTGAGCAAAACTGAGCACTGTGTTGATTGATGGCTTCACTGCAACCTGCCTAATGAGTACTGCCACTTTATGGATTACAATGTCTGGTGAAATTTTACATCCCTCACCCCTAAACCTCAGAGCCTGCTGGTGAGCTGTGGCACCTGCAAACCTGGGTACCATGAGGTGGCATCATCTCCTCACTACTGTCTGTCTGTGGTATTTTACCAGTAATAGGCACCCTGTGGCCCAAGGATAGAACCTGGTAGCCTTGTTGCCATTTATGCCACCACTTTTGCAAGAAACCTGTGCCCAATAGAGACATCCACACCAAGATAGCACCCAACCCCCATCACATGTTGCCCATTCTGCTCTGCTGAATCCAGCTCCACACTCCCCTTCACTGGATATTGCCAGGCACTAGCCTGGCCCTGGAATATCATTGCACTTGCCTGGGTATCTGGTACATAGCCTTTCTCGAGTGGGGACTGCTGGTCATCCCAGGAGTGGCCTCTGCACCTTGTGGCACTGGTGGGATGACTCAACATCCAGCCATCTGATTGGTGAGTTACAGTATGGATTTGTCCTTTAGATTTTTAGATTAGATTCCCTACAGTATGAAACAGAACCTTCCACTCAGCAAGTCTAAACCGACCGTCCGAAGAGTAACCCACCCAGACCCATTTCTCTGCCCTATATTTACCCCTGACTAACGCAACTAACACTATGGGCAATTTAGCATGGCCAATTCACCTAGCCAACACATCTTTGGATTGTGGGAGGAAACCAGAGCACCCGGAGGAAACCCACAGAGACACGGGGTAAATATGCAAACTCCACACAGAGAGTCACCCCCAATGCAGGAATTGAATCCGGGTTCCTAGTGCTGTGAGGCAGTAGTGCTAACCATTGAGCCACCGTGCCACCCTGTGTCTCACCATTCCTGTCTGGAGTAGCATTTGCAATTTGCATCTTAGAAAATCTCCAACTGCAGATTTGTCTTTTTTTTCCCCTGCCTTGCCTTTCACCACATGGAACACTGGATAACAGAATTCCCTCTTCTCTCTATGTTGTTCCCCTCAGTATTACTTAAGTTTTATAAAATGTAATTCTAATTTGTCGGGATAACTTTATTCACTTCTGAGCCTTTATATTGTACCTCATGACATGGACGTGAGAATGGTACACACTGAGTCTAAGAAATTCTTCAAAGTACATTGTGGCACCTTTTAAAAATTATTGTGGTTGCAGGTGGTCTGCAGAATGAACTTCATGTGAATTTCTTGGATTGGTCCAATTTATTTCTTATTTGTGCAGCCAATGGATTAAAATCCATGAAAAAAAAACAGGTGCAGCCGACTGAATTACCTTTTAAAAGACAGTTCAGCCTGAACTCTTTAATTTCACACTCTAATAACCTCACTGCATTCCTTGTAATATTGAGCTAAAAAGTTATGATTATGAAGACACATCTAAACCCAAAGGCAGAGCCTGATCCAGAATCCCACAGCCTCTGTGAGGAGGTAAAAGGGAATAAATACAGGCTTCTTGTCTAAGGTTTCAAAAAACTTCACTTGCACGTGTCTTAAGTTGCCCAGAAAGAGATGATAATCGCACAGAAAGCCAACATCATCAGTCCCAAGAACTGCAGAACAGTCTGGCTGTCAGATCAGTCAATGCAAGAGGTTGGAGAAACAAATCCAGAGTTCCCAGGGTGACAAAGAAGGTGGAAAGTAACATTAGAAAGAAAATGTGTGCTTATCAGGAATACTGAAGGTTTAGAGGGGAGCTGATAAAACAAACAAGAAACGAAAGCAAAGAGGAACAATAAGAAAAGACAAGCAGGTAACATAAAGGGAAATCCGAAAGTGTTCTATGGGGATGTGAATATCAAAAGAGTGATTAAAGAAGGACCAGGGAGGATCAGAGACCAAAAAGGAAATTTATGGATGGAGGCAGAGTCATGACTAAGATATTTAATGAATGCTCTGAATCCATCTCCACAAAAGAGAAACAAAATCTAAAAAAATGCTGCCCAGACCATGATGACAGAGGGAGAAACAGTCATCAGGACTGGATGAGGTACATCCAAGATTTTTGAAGGAAATAAGGGTAGAAATTGTGGAGGCATTGGACATAAGCATTCAATGCCAGAAGACTGTTGGATTGCAAACATTATGGTATTTTCAAAAAAGGCTGTAAGGATAATCTCAGCAATTATAGATCAATCAATTTAACTTTGGTCATGGAGAAAGCTTTGGAAATGATTATACAGGATAGAATTGGTAGTCATAAGGAAAAAGGTGAGATGTCTAGGAAGAGTCAGTATGGGGAAATTGTGTTTAACTAACTTGCTGGAAGTTTTAAAGAGGGAAAAAAAGAAGATTGGTGAATGTAACACTGTTGACATGGTATGCATAGATTTCCAAATAGCATTTCACACAGTGGCTCACATTAATTGTGATGCAAGTTCATGGTATAAAATAGATAGTAGCAATATGGATACAAAAATTGACTGAGTGATACGATATAGAGTGTAATAGTTAATGGATAATTGTTGGCTGGAGGAAGGTTGTATTGCGGTTTCCCAGGGGTATTGGGACTGATAAGACCATAACAAATAGGGGAACAGGAGAAGACCATTCAGCCCCTCGAGCCTGTTCCAGCATTCAATAGGAACATGGTTGATCTAACATGCCTCATGTCCAATTTCCCACCTTTTCCCCATAACCCTTGACTCCGCTACTGATCAAGATATATATTAATGTTCTGGATCTTTGTGGGACAATTTCCATGTTTTCAGACGGCACAAAAGTTGGAAGAATTGTAAACGGTGAAGAGGATAGAATGGAACTCTAAAAGGGCATTGATAAGCTGGTGGAATGGATGGATAGATGGCACATGAGGTTGAGTGCGGAGTGTGGAGTTAATGCACTTTCATCAGAAGAACACTGAAAGACGACATAAAATAGGGGCTACATTTCTAAAGGAAGCACAGGAGTGGAAGGACCTGGGTATATACATGCACCGATCTTTGAAGATTTGCTGGAGAGAGCAGTAAATAAAGCATAGAGTATTCTCAGCTTTATTTATAAGGGCATTGAATACAAGGACTTGTACAAGACACTTTGTCAACCTCAGGTGGAATATTGTATGTTTTGAGCACTGCATTATAGGAAAGATGTGACTGTATTGGAGATAGTGCATAAGGGATTTACAAGAATTTTTCCAGGAAGAGAAACTTCATTTGTGAAGATAGATTCGGACTGTCCTCCCTAGAGAGAAGGCTGAGCGGATGTCTTATTTGATGTTTTCAAAGCCATGAGCAGGCTGGACAGAATAGGTGGAATGGACCTATTTTCACGAGTAAAAAGTACAAAGAAAAGAGGATGTGGATTTAAAGTGATGTACAAACAAGTGTAATGTGAGGAAGACTTTATCACACAGCGGGTTGTTAGAGGATTTAATGCACAGCCTGAAAATGTGGCGGAGACAAGTTCACCTGAGGCATTAAAGAGGTGCACTGTTTTTTTTTGGATGTAATGGGGTTCAGGGATATGGGGAAAAGGCAGGAAACTGGCATTATATAATCAAGCCAGTGCATGCACGATAGGCAAATCCTTCTGCACAACAATAATGCTGTGATTCTGTGAAGTTCGGTCACCAGGGCTAGCAAGGTGACACATGGCATTTCTTCCTGACCATCCTGGGTAGCATCATTCTCTTGGTTCTCTGAAAACCATTCTCTGCTCTAAGAGATGCTTGTGACCTTGTCACCTTGCGACTGAGAACCTCTTTGGGTAGGTTAGCCATCACCAACTCTTATTGTAATATGGCGTTTGCTAGCATAAAGTAGTGAAGAATGCACAACAATCAATTTTTGGCAGAAGAGGCAAGTAGATAAGCAACATGAAGTAATTTATGTAACTTATGGTTAAAAGATTATATCAGTTTAAGACTGGTTAACTATTACATTTGATGAGAGCGGGCGGCATGGTGGCTCAGTGGTTAGCACTGCTGCCTCACAGCGCCAGGGATCCGGGTTCGATTCCAGCCTCAGGTGACTGTCTGTGTGAAGTTTGCACATTCTCCCCGTGTCTGCGTGGGTTTCCTCCGGGTGCTCCGGTTTCCTCCCACAGTCCAAAGATGTGCAGGTCAGGTGGATTGGCCATGCTAAATTGCCCATAGTGTTAGGTGCATTAATCAGAGGGAAATGGGTCTGGGTGGGTTACTCTTCGGAGGGTCGGTGTGGACTTGTTGGGCCGAAGGGCCTGTTTCCACACTGTAGGTAATTTAATCTAGAGAGACATTTGCATCTCATAAGACCTGCTAGACTAATCTAAGTTACATGGCTGGTAACAGTTTAGGCAAAACTAACAGACAGAAACAACCATAACTGACATCTAGAATTGATGAATCTTCCCTGAAGCTGTCAATGGTCATGTTGTATCCTGTATAGATCTCAGAAATTTGTGATATACTTAAGTTGGCTGGAAGATATCAGAACATGTTGTGCTGTAGTTTAAGAAGTCTCTATCTTATGGTTTGCACAGTTATCAACCAGACAGTCAGAAAGTCATCAGTTGTACAGTCAATCAGTTAGTCAACCATTTCCATGGTATAACAGTAATCTAAATAAGCATAACCCTCAGACTGTATGATTAGATTAGATTACTTACAATGTGGAAACAGGCCCTTCTGCCCAACAAGTCAACACCGACCCTCTGAGAAGAACCCACCCAGACCCATTCCCCTACATTTATCCCTTCACCTAACACTACGGACAATTTAGCCTGGCCAATTCACCTGCACGTCTTGGGAGGAAACCAGAACACCCGGAGGAAACCCATGCAGACACGGGGAGAATGTGCTGACACGGGGAGAACGTGCAGATACAGGGAGAACGTGCAGACACGGGGAGAATTTGCAAACTCCACACAGACAGTTGCCTGAGGTGGGAATTAAACCCAGACACTATGAGGCAGCAGTGCTAACCACTGTGCCATGTCTGAGATGTCATGCATAGTTTGTTGTTGATAAACTTGTAGATATCTGTCAGATGATGCAATATATTGTATTCAGACTACATTGGAGGGTACCCCCTTTACTGGTACAAGTATGATAACCATTTTTTCTTCATCTTGTCATCTCCCCCACCATGGTCCTGGTCACTGCATAAAAACTACCTTGAGAAGGTGACACAATAACCAACATTGTATCTTCAATTTTTTAATCTCATATATTCCGAATTTTGTAACCAAAGTAATTTCTTTTCAAGATTGGTTTCATAATGATACACTCTAAATATGATATAAAGACCAACAACATATTTTCATGATTTTACATTTCCAAAAATGTTTTATCTTCCAGTAAGTATATGATCTCTCCAAGCTTTTTACGATGGCAGCAGCTGCATCCCAACAAGCACTCAGAGCATGTTATATTCTATGATGACATACCTGTTGCTCTTGATTCTAAAGTCTTTACCACAGTTCAGGCAAACTATTCCAACATAGAAAGAGAAACTTACATTTTGGTTTTAGAATACTAAGGTTCCAATTACTTGGAAAGCAGTGTCCCTATCCACCACAAACCGGTTCAAATTGATCTGTTGAAAACCTTCCACAAGTGCACTGCCATAACAACAATGTCTACTTGTGAAGCTCAAAAGGTATCATTTCGCAAAGCCATGCAATTTACTCTCTCAGATGGCTATTTCTGATTCTCTTAGCCAATTTCCACCAATTAAGGTATTTCTATAAACTTACAATGGATACTGTCAAATCTGAGTTCACAGATAGACTCCACATCATTCTAATTTATTTTGGTCACAGCCAAGCAGATAATGTCCAGCTACAACAACTCGAGAAGATCATCATCAGTGGATGACCTGAACACACTCCACAGGTCCCTGGCCAAGCATGTTCTTTCTGGTCATTCACAGATGAACTAGGACTCTCCAGGATTGTAATTCTTAAAAGCAAGCAAGTGATTATCCCACAAAGTCTATATCAAGATATGCTTGATCATGTGACATGGGCATAGAATACTAGCTAACAGGAATCTGTCTATTAATTTGATGAGGACATTGATCAACTAGTCAAGTCATGTTGAGCATGTCAACTCTGCCAACATCAGCATCAAGAGAATCTTTATTTCTTTACATTCATGGCATGTGGGTATCCCTAGCTGGGTGATGTTTTATTGCCCACCCTTAGCTTACCTTGAGAAGCCCTTGGTGAGCTGACTTCTTGAATCACTACAGTCCATTTGGTATAGGTAGATCCACAATGTCACTAGGGAGGAAGTTCCAGGATTTTGATCCAGTGAAATTAAAGGAGCAGCAATATCTTCCCAAATCACAATGTTGAATATCTGGAGAGGAACTTAAGATGGTGGTGTTCTCATGTATCTGTTGCACTTGTGCTTCTAGATGGTAGTGGTCGTGGGTTTGAAAGTTGCTTTCAAAGCACCCTTGGTCAATTATTGCAAGGTATCTTGTAACTGTTACACACTGCAGCTGCTAAGTGTCAGTGATGGAGAGAGTGAATGTTTGTGGATGTGGTGCAAATCAAGTAGGCTTCTTTGTCCTGATTTTATTAAGCTTCTTGAGTGTTATTGGAGCTGCACCCATCCAAGCAAGTGAGGAGTTTTCCATTACACTTCTGACTTCTGCCTAGTAGATCATCAACAGTTCGTTGAGTCAGGAGGTAAGTTAGTCACTGTAGGATTCCTACCTTTGAACTTATTCTTCTCGCCAGAGTATTTATATGACTAGTCAGTTCAGTGTTTGGTCAATGGTAACCGTAAGGATGTTGATCATGGGAGTTTTAACAATGACAATACCATTGGATGCCATGGGATGATGGTCAGCCACTCTCTTGTTGGAGATGGCAATTGCCTGGGGCAAATGTGACTTGCCAATTGTCAGCACAAACCTGAATATTGCCCAGGTCTTGCTGAATGTAAGAATTGTCTGCTTCATGACCTGATGGGTCACAAATGGTGCTGAGCATTGAACAGTTATCAGCAAACATCCCCACTTCTCACCTGATGATGGAAGGCATTTCACTAATGAAGTAACTGAAGATTATGGAGCAAAGGAGAAACTTTGCCCTGAGAAACTCCACAAAAATTCCTTCAAAGACACGGGGAAAGGTTGCAACTGACATCTTCAGGGTCCAAAAATTAAAATACCTTCCGTTGACTAACTATTTCACCAAATTCCCTTTTTTGAGTCAATGATACCAGTAGCCCAACAGTTGTTGACACATTAACCATCATATTCAATGAAGTTGGTGTTCCTCAATTATTTGTTTCTGACAATGGTCTGCCATCTGTTTTTGCTGTTAGTTATTGGACAGATGCAGATGGCAAAGTCCCACTAGCAGCTTGGATGATTTCAGCTGCAAACCTACTGTATCGCATGACTGAAGTCCACTAGTGCAAAATCTTATTTATATACGTATGTTAAATAGAAACAATATAATATTCATTTGCTCATTTCCCCATTTAGGTTTCGCATTTCAGTAAAAGTCTAATTCAGTTTCAATAAGCTGTCACTGGGAGTCACGATATCAAAATAATAAAAAGGAACAAACATTACTAAGTGGATTACCTTTAGTCCATGTCTGCCTTATGTTCCTGTCCAGATGGTTGCAGATACAAAGCTCCAATCACTTTTTGACTTAGTTTTCTGAACATACCTTTTGAGAGAAAAGCCATATGGACAAATCCACACCTGCAGGTGAAAGCCAGAATGAGCCTTTCGACAACTGAGCCTAATTGGAACTATTCTAGCATGTCTGGTATCAGTGCAGTAGGTGGAACGGAACATTTTAAAGCTGGCAGGATCACTGTCATTATGGTAATAACAAGTTTGAAATTCTGTACACATGCAAGCATTCCTCGCATATCTAACTGCAGCTCAGCAGTTCAATGCATTGCAAAGATAATACATATGCCAGAAGGCCTTTCTATGCTAAAAGGTGTAAGGTGTTCCTGCTGCCTGCATGTGCCCTACAGATAGTCACTTAAGCCCTAATAATGGAGACATGACCCACACGTTTTGGCTGGCAGTGATACTCTGCACTCTCCATCTGTGCGTGAAATCAGGTTAGCTGAGTTTAGGATTCCAAGCCTCATTGGGAATTTATACATGCCATTTCCATCTGTCTGTTGATTATTTCCAATGTACCAGTCAAGCTCTCCTCTGAAGCCTGCTGGGAGTATGCAGAAAGGGTTCACACAGGCTTGAAAATGAGAATGAACAATTTCCCACATAGGGCCAAACCATAAATAGTGCATATGATATGTGGGAGAGTACAGAAAAGTTTTCAACGGCATTGAGCAATTTCAAATCCAACACGAAATGTTTGTCTGGTATTCAATAAGCAGTTCCTTGAGATTGTGAAGTAAATTAAACTGCAGGAAAAAGTCAAACTGTAATTCTGGTTATATTTATCCCAGTGGCACAACATGTGTACAATATTACAGAAAATGTTTTTTGATGATTTGTTCAATCTACTGCTATTTGTGATTCCTGATGAAGGGCTTATGCCCAAAACATTGATTCTCCTGCTCCTCGGATGCTGCCTGACCTGCTGTGCTTTTCCAGCACCACACTGTCGCCTGCTATTTGTGATTCGGCAGCCTTCAGATGTAGTAACTACAGTTAAATTACAAAAGATCACTGACTAATGGTTAATGATTACACAGAGCAATTTGGAAAATAAACATTTTAAAATTACCCTAATGACCAGATATTTTGCAAATATTTTTAGCTTGCTCACATTTGCTGAAAAGAAGCAAAAAACAACTTGTAGTACTGTAAATCCACCTGAGAAATTGAGGACTTTTACCTCAGCTTGTATATGTTGTCAGCTACATTAAAGCCAGAAAGTTAAGCACATTATTCACATTATTCACATTTATGTTGGTTATGACATCTAGCAAGGCAAATGTCTGCCTCATTAAAATATTTACGGAACAAATCTGCCCAACACAGAAACCAGCAAGAAAATTACTTTTTAAAGATCTTTATTGGCTCTTTGATCATGTGACAGGGCAAAATGATTTCATGTGGAAGGAGACTGAAGTGCAGTATAAGTATAAGCACAAGCAAAGACTTGATGGGCTGAATGGCCTGTGTCTGTGCCATAAAATCATATGTGATTCAAGGAGAAAATGTAATCTTCCTCTCAGAAGCAAATTTGGAGACAGTGAGGACTGAGGAAGGGTGGGGGTGGGGTTCATTCTATCATGCAGATGTCTTTACCCAAATAAATCTGAGACAGAAATACTCCTGGACAGCCTCCCTACCCAGATTCTAATTGAGGGATTTAATGTGCAATTAATGTCTCCTTAAGGGCCTCATCCATAGACTGCTAGGCTTAGTACAACTGCTGAGAGAGGGGCGGGTTTACTCTTCACTTGGGGAAACCCACAAGAACGTTTTGATTGGTTTGCTTGCAGCTACCCAGCAGAGAAACGCCTTGTTTAAAGTCACTAAATACCTGAGGCAGGTACATTCGGAAGGTGCAGGGGCTATTGAAAGCCACACTCCCATCTTTTCTTCCAATCCCCCTTACACTTCCCAGTCTCGCCTGCGAGCCATACCCCATGTTTCCCATTGTACCCTCATTCGCATGTGATCTTGATCTCTCAGCAATACTAGGCTCCCTCCTGGGTGCATCATCCACTGGTACTGATGCTGCTGTTGGCAAAGGGGAGGGCTGCCAGCCTGCCCCTGATTGGGCGACAGTTCTGAGAGGGTAGGATTTCCATCCTGGAGAAGGCCAGTCGTTGGTCACTTAAGTGCCTGATGGGTACCTAGCACAAAAGAAGAAAATTGGAGGCCAGTCATCTCAATCCCATGGGTTCCTGTGCAAAAAACTGTTCAACTGGATCATCAATCGCCTTCTTTCCATCATAAGGTCAGAATTGCAGATGTTGGCTGATGACTGCACAATGTCCAGCAGCATTCCCAGGATTCAGCTATTGAGCTGCCCCTTGTCAATGTGCGGCAAAATTGAGGCAACATTCAGATTTGGGCTGATCAAACACACCACACAGTACCAGGCAATGACCATCTGTAACAATGGTGAATCTAACTACCTGCTACTGACAAACAATGGCTTTGCCATCAATTCATCCCCATCTCCCCTCACCCCTCTCCCAATATAAACAGCGTGATAGCAGTGAGAAACCTGGAAAGTTGAGAAGATGTATTCTTCCAAAGATTCTCAATAAAGTCCAATACCAACACTGAAGAAACTTTACCACCACGAGCCTAGACAAAGGTTATTGCTACTTTCTATATATAGTTGTATAAAACGTAAAATAGATGAAATGAGCATTTTTTAACAATATTCTGGCTACCATTTAGGAGTTACAGGTAGCTGCACATGCTTTTGACATTTCCACTGCTCTTGGAGCATGCCAGTGCAGACAACAATGATTTTCCAAGAATAGAAGCCGTCAGAGATAATCTGTTATTCAATGGATGTAGAGATATGATGTAAGACCAAAGTCAGAATTTAGTGCCACTGCGAGAGAGATCTTTCTGGATCAACCCAAAGCTGAATGAGAAAAAGATGGAATTGAAGTTGTTGAGGTTATATGCTAACAGTGCAAGGATTTATCTTGGATCTTGAAGGTGTAGCAACAATGCGATGACCAAAGATGTGAAAATGGTTGAATGACTTGTTTGATTTGTGAATTACGTTTTAAAGTTAATGAGCTGAAAATGTGTTGCTGGAAAAGCGCAGCAGGTCAGGCAGCATCCAAGTTTCAGGCATGAGCCTGTTTCAAAGTTAATGCCTAATTTGTCATTGGAGTACAAACATTTACCCATGTTCACTGTTGACAATGTGTGCTGCTATCAGGGCACAGAACAAAAAAACAGCTTTTACTCAAAACTGGAAAATTCAGACACTAACTAGAAATAGTTGCCTGAAATACATTGAAAGTCATCAGACAACAAAGACATTAGGCTGGAATTTGCGATTTCTTTTTGCCTAATTGCAGACTGAGTTGCTTGGAAGGAGCCTTGCCACAAAACTCAATGAGACTTTTTGCCAAATCTTGCCAAATGTGTCTCATTAATGACCTACCCCATCCCTAAACCAGCCATCATGTTCAATTCTAGCCCCATCAAACTATCAGCCTTTCCTAGAACAACTCACCACTTAGAGGATACCCACTGATAAACCAGCATCCCTTCTACCCGCACTGCCTTTGAGATACTGCTATACACCCAGAGAAGTGCTGGCAATTCAGCATTGTTCCTCATGGTAATGAAATAGCAAGCAGGCACAAAAACACACTGCTCCCGATACATAACCATCATGGCTGTAAGTGTCTCGCACATACAACCCAATTCTTTCAACTTAGTCGCTGTTTAATCACCCCTCCACCTGGTTACTTGTCCTTAAAAATATCCTGTCTGAAGACAATGTTTGGACCTCTCTTTAATCATTTTCCAAATGCCTAGTGAGCAACCTTGTCATTGCATAGTAGGGAACATCACACACAGGAAACCACTTGGACAAGTTCAAACCTGAATGCTCATTGACAGCCAACAAAAGTCACGGTTGCTCAATGGTTAACACTGTTGCCTCACAGCGCCATGGATCCAGCTTTAATTCCAGCCTCGGGTGACTATCTGTGTGGAGTTTGCACCTCCTCCTCATGTGTATGTGGGTTTCCTCTGGGAGCTCCGGTTTTCTCCCACAGTCTAAAGATGTGCCAGTTAGGTGGACTGACCATGCTAAATCGCCTATGATGCCCAGTGATGTGTACGTTAGATAGATTGGTCATGAGAAATATGAGGTTACAGGGTTAGGGTAGGGGGTGAGTCTGTGTGGGATGCTCTTCAGAAAGTTGGCATGGACTTGTTGGGCCAAATGGCCTATTCCCACATCGTAGCGACTCTATGAAATGAAATGAATACAGGCTGCAGTTCACACCCACAATGCAGGCTAAATGCATTGAGAGCCCCAGGAACCACTGACTGATTGGTTCCCTGTTAACTGGACTCTGGACTCCCCCCATCCCTCCCCCCTGATAACCTTTTCCAACATTGATATTTGGTTACTTGCATGTTCAATGTGTTTGCCATGCAGGCAGTTAGCATACTCTGTAGGAGTTGACCTGACATGACAATATGCTGTACATTGAGGAGCTCCTTCCACCTGGACAGCTTCCAACTGACAAGCAATCTGTCTGTACACCTGCACAACAGAGTTCACCCATACAACTGTATGGATAGTCTTTGACTTTGGCTGAAATGCAAGAAGCTTGATGCCATCCAGTCCATTGGTTGACATCATATCCACAAGCATCCACTCCTTCTACCACAGATGCTCAATAGCAGCACTGTGCACTATCTCCAAGATGGACTGCAGAAATTCAACAGATTTTAGACAGCACCATCCAAACCCATGACCACTTATATCTAGAAGGACAAGGACAGCAGATACATGGGAATACCACCATCTACAAGTTCTTCTCTAAGCCACTCACTATCCTGAAGTGGAAATATGTTGCTGTTCCTATACTGTCGCTGGGTCAAAATCCTAGAATTCTCTCCCTAATGGCATTGCAGTGAACCCTCAACATGTGGACTGTAGTGGTTCAAGAAGGCAGCTCAGCACCACCTTTTCAAGATCAATTAGGGACAACAGTAAAATGTTGGCCAGTTAGGGCCACACACTGCCCATGAATGAATATAAAGAGGTCACTGAAGGTCTAAGTGTTCTTTGGATACATGCGCCTTGTACTGGTTTTGGAGACCAAGAGTTTTCACAGTGGTTGAGAATTTGTTCTCCATTGTCTTGACATCTTTCTCACAGTGAAGATAAACTATTTTCCTATAAGTCATACTGAAGTGGTAAAACAGATTTTATGGAAAATAGTCATCACGTTCATTTTTAACACATTTATATATGTCAGAAATATTGACCACAGAATTCCTTCATGAATGAATAGTTTTGAATATTTAATAGAGTGTACTACATTCCTGTGTTACATTGACATTAGATGAGAATGCTATTTTGGAACATCTATCATCAATATTCTAGCTTTCCTGACCATCGTGAGAAATAGTACAGATGACATGTGAAATATTCTAACACGCTGGAAATGCGATAGGTGGAAGGAGGTTAAGGTGAGGGTGATAAGGTGAGGGTGTTAGGCCGAAGTGGGTGTGGGGGCGGAGAGGTCAGGAAGAAGATCGCAGGTTAGGAAGGTGATGCTGAGTTCGAGGGTTGGGACTGAGACAAGGTGGGGGGAGGGGAAATGAGGAAACTGGAGAAGTCTGAGTTCATCCCTTGTGGTTGGAGAGTTCCTAGGTGGAAGATGAGGTGCTCTTCCTCCAGCCGTCGTATTGCTATGGTCTGGCAATGGAGGAGTCCAAGGACCTGCATGTCCTTAGTGGAGTGGGAGGGGGAGTTGAAGTGTTGAGCCACGGGGTGGTTGGGTTGGTTGGTCCGGGTGTCCCAGGGGCGTTCTCTGAAACGTTCCGCAAGTAGGCGGCCTGTCTCCCCAATATAGAGGGAGTCACGGAGGGAGTGGTCTTTTCAGAATGCTGATAGGGGAGGGGAGGGAAATATATCTCTGGTGGTGGGGTCCATTTGGAGGTGGCGGAAATGATGATGGATGATACGATGTAAATGGAGGTTGAAGGGGTGGTAGGTGAGGACCAGTGGTGTTCTGTCCCCACTGGTCCTCACCTACCGCCCTACCAACCTCCATATACACTGTATCATCCATCGTCATTTCCGCCACCTCCAAACAGACCCCACCACCAGAGATATATTTCCCTCCCCTCCCCTATCAGCATTCCAAAAAGACCACTCCCTCCGTGTATCCCTCGTCAGGTCCACACCTCCCACCAACCTAACCGCCACTCCCAACACCTTCCACTGCAACCGCAATAAATGCAAAACATGCGCCCACACCTCCTCCTTACTTTCCTCCAAGGCCCCATATCCACCACAAATTCACCTGCACCTCCACACACATCACTTACTGCATCCGCTGCACCCGATGTGGTCTCCTCTATATTGGGGAGACAGGCCGCCTACTTGCGGAACGTTTCAGAGAACACCTCTGGGACACCTGGACAACCAACCCAACCACCCCGTGGCTCAACACTTCAACTCCCCCTCCCACTCCACCAAGGATATGCAGGTCCTTGGACTCCTCCATCGCCAGACCATAGCAACACGACGGATGGAGGAAGAGCGCCCCATCTTCCGCCTAGGAACCCTCCAACCACAAGGGATGAACACAGACTTCTCCAGTTTCCTCATTTTCCCTCCCCCCACCTTGTCTCAGTCAAATCCCTCGAACTCAGACACATTTTCAGCTCTGATCTCCAGCATCTGCAGTCCTCACTTTCTCCTAAAATATTTTAACACTACAAGCAACGCAGACATTTGCTCAAATATACAAATATAAATGATGGCATTATGAGACCTTGAATTTTGGTTACAGTCTAAAAGGTGACTGACTTATTTTAAGAAGTCAGAAAGTCATTTGAAACAACAAACTAAAGACGTCATTTCTAAGAAGGCCTGCGATTTACATCAAATGCTTCAGTCAGATGAAGATTATTGAATGTTGCTGAATTTTGTAACGTACTGTGAGGTCAGCGATCAGAATTAGGTTTCAATTTAGAAGGACAGTTTCCTCAAGGCAATAAGGCAGATTAGTTTGTAAAATTCTCCACATAATAAAATTTCTAATTAACAGAAATCTCTAAATTATAAGAACTCTTTCGAAGCCTCAAAGCTGTGAGAACTGGAAGCTGTCAGAGTTGGCATCAAAATTGGAAAGATGATTAAGAAATCTTAAAGCTAAAATAGGCATGGTATTTAGCTGGGGTTGAGTATCTATAAAGCATTTTGTTGATAATAATGTTAAATTATTTTTTGTTGCTTATGTTAAGATGTTTCTAAATCGTCATATAGCTTTGATGATTTTTTTAATAATAAAATTGTTTTTCATTCAATGAACTTTGGTTGGCTCATGAGAATATATTCCGTGACTAATGACCATGATATCCAAACTGCAAATATGCAATATATGATCTATCAAATCACTCTGGGATCTGACTTGCCTATTATTAACATCAACTGGCTTCACAATGAGTATATGTTGGAATATCAAACCAAGGTTTCCCAACAGATTATTAATAAGAAGTGGTTTGTGCCTTTTATTGCTTCAACACAAATTTACTACAAGGGAAAAACTAGCAAGCAGCTCGTGTTGTCAAATGTTGCTAAAATGTGTTTTAGTTTCAGTCTTGTGAATTCCTTTCAAATTTCTAAAACATAATGCAAGTTAACAGCAAAATAAAATTATGACTGGTCGGGCATTAGGCACCAAGTAGGTTTGGCAGCACGTTACATCTCTCTTACAACTATATACCATCCACTAATAAATAAATATGTAGCAAACTACATGAGCTAGGAGGATTCTGCACCATCTTAATTAAAAAAGCACATCATTGTAATGTACTGTGCTTAACTAAAACCACTTAATTTTACCCGAAGCCCCATATTTGGTTGGAAACCCTAAATAAGGGTTCCTTGAACCTATGTGATAATCTCTTTCTTTGTGGTACAGCATAAGAATTTTGAGTGGAAAATTTGGTCTGTTTCCAGTTACCATAAAGACGTTTTAACAAAGAGCAAATCTATGTATCTCCAAGCAGCTTGTTCTTTCAAAACAGCATGTGAGGAGGAGAAAGTGAGGACTGCAGATGCTGAAGATCAGAGTCGAGATGTGGTGCTGGAGAAGCACAGTAGGTCAGGCAGCATCCAAGAAGCAGGACAATAGCCATTTCGGGCATAAACCCTTCATCAGGAATCATCCAAAACGTTGATTCTCCTGATCCTCAGATGCTGCCTGACCTGCTGCGCTTTTCAAGCACCCACTCTTGACTAGGATGTAAGGGAACATACAAGTTACAAAAGTAAAAAAAAATAATGTCATTGACAGAAAGTTGATGAAAACTGAGTGAAATATGTGATCATTCAATGAGGAATGCATTCATTATGCATATTTCCTATTTCCATCTGTTCCATTTGGTGAATATTACAAAACAGAATTAAAAGGAAGTGTCAGTTAATAAACAGCATTCCTGGACTAAATAATAAATTTCATTTTTAATGTTTATATATCTTTGAAGATGAGTATTACTGGTTAAGAAAGGTATGCTGTCAAAGTTTTTTTTTGTGTTGCACTCTTCAGGTCAAATACAAGTGTGTCAACTCTTGAAGGGAGCAACAATTTACATTGCATGAGAAAAGGATACCAAGTTACTCGTAGTTGACTCTGAATGATCGAGGCATTCACATGCAGAATAAACCAGGCAACTATGATCTCCACATTTTTCTTTAATTCTATAAAGATGTAATGCTTTAATATGTTCCCTTCTCTCCTACAGATGACAAATTCTTGCATATGAATGTATGTAGTCTAAGTGAGCCAAAGTACAATCACGACTGGTAATCTTTAGTTGGTTGTTGGTATAATTGTTTGCATGCTTAGGATCGTTCAGCAGGTTTTGTCCAATTACAGAATGTCTTTCATCAAATATCATGTTCCCACCTTGCAAGCTAGAGCTGGTTAGCACAGACAGTATTCTGCCTATTGTGAACAATTGAATGATCATGCTCTTTAACGCAATCTGCCAGTCATTGGAATGTATTACCTACATAGCTGGCATCCCACCATCAATTTAAATCACATATGTGCGTATATTAATATGCGAGGAGCTGCAGTGTTATATTTTAGCATTCATTTGATTTGTTTATTCTTTGATTTACCAGAAACCATTTTGCTGTACCCGCAGAATAACTTGTATCCTGTTTGATAGAAGCACAGAGTCAGAATTAGTAGGGTCAGAGGCTTTAATATCCAATGGTAAATATAGTAATGCTGTCAAGAATTTCTATCTGCAACCTAACATTAGTGTCACAGGCAGCTTTCAATAAGGTACCACTTCAGATGCTGATGAGTTCCTTTTCTGCATTTGGCGATCATACGTTGAGGGAAAAAATAAATTTAAAGCTGCAAGCATTTAACTTGTTTTATTCTTGTAGCCAAGTTGTACTAATAAGGGTGTTGATAAATTCAGTTAAATATAGAAGTTTGAACAAAAGAGGCATTCCAAAGTCTCATCCTATAATCTCGACATCCAGTTTCAATTGCAGCCTGGTAAAGATTGAATATCCATTAAATAAAGGTAACTATTTTGACATCCATTTCGTACTTTTATATTTTAGTTAAAATCAGGTTCCAGACCACATATATGAGACTTCATCTCAAATACTTTTTCTTCCTTTCATTAAAATCAAAGATTTTTAAAACTACTTCCCAGCTTTCATCTTCACCAGACAGGAAATGGTCTAAAGGCACAGTAAAAACAGACATAAATTTAAGGCATTTAAGCAATGCAAATAATGCAGTTCTTTTAAGTCCAGCTGTTTCTTGAAGAATAAGATGTACATTATTGTGGAGCTTGGTTTAAATATAAAGCAAGCAAGACAATTCTGTTCAATGCATTGCCTTTTTATTTAGACAGGCAGAAGATTTAGTTTGTGAGAGCCAACACTACTATTCTTGGAAAAGTATGTCAGGTTTATAAATGAAAATCTTTTCTTTCTTCCTGTTTCACCAAACTTGCGAAATGGACAGTTTGATTTGATTTATTACTGTCACGAGGTACAGTGAAAAGTGTTGTCTTACGTGTTTTACATGTAACTCCCAGAAGATTTCAAATGCAATGCAAGTAAAGAAAGATTTAAAAACACCGAAATAATGAGCAAGAATGTGACATTTGGAACATTGAACCTGCTCCATCACTCAATAAATTAATGACTGAGCTGATTATCACTTCAAATTCACCTTCCTATCCATCCCTGATAATCTTTCACCCCTCGCTTATTAAGAGTCTATCCAGGTCTGCCTTTTTCTTTCATTTTTTTATTGAAAAAGATTTTGATTTTTTATAAAATTACTATAAAAATAGTATAACAAACTTATAATATAATAACAATAACAAGAAAGGAACTAATAATCACAAACACATTAGAAAAAAATCTACCCATACTACAATTCAATAAATAATTAAACTAAATAAACTAAATTAAATTAGATTGAACTAATTTAAATTACAACACTCAGCACAACCCCACCAAAGCTCCCCATCACCGGGAGCATCAGTAGGCATACCCTTATTTATTCG
>NC_057712.1:76145124-76193002 GCF_004010195.1 Chiloscyllium plagiosum
GATCACAAGATTTGATTTCATGGATGTGACAGATCTTTAGGTACAGAATTGCTTCTAAATCGACCACTTTGATTGCCAAATAAAAACTATAGGAACTAGGAGCAGGAGTCAACCATTTGGTACTTTGAGCCTGCTCCAGCATTCAACGATCATGACTGATAATCTAACTCAATTCTTTCTCTCCATAACCACTTGATATCTGAAAGCATATTAATTATACAGAGGCTACGCATCCTCAGTGCCATCCCATGTTAGAAGCCTGTCCATGGGATTGGTATTCTTTTGTTTAATGTTTGTCTAATTGTTTAATGTAGGAGCATAATTTGTTGGAAAGCCTTCACAGAGTTGAACACAATAATATTATTGTAGGTTGATTAAACAACAGAAGGAGCAAAGAATAAACAAGCAATAAAAGACTGTCTTGGCTTCTGGGGATAACCAGGGGCTGCTTGCCTTCTACACAGCAACAAACTTACAGTGAAGGCATGACTGCTTTCCCTAACTCCGATATATTAGGTAGCAGAGTCAATTAATTCCTGCCTGTGTCTGATGCAGAAACGCTCTCTCATGAAGAAGATTAAGTTGTCCTGATCAATGTCCTCATCTTCCTCCCTGGGAGACTGCTGTTGCTCTCCCAGATCTTTACTGTTTTTGAGATTCCTCTTTGCCTGCTACCATTTACAAAACATAAAATGTAAGGACTATTCATGCTGTCTGAACTGTATGCAAGTATCTCTCCCTCTGACTGATTCAAGTGTCAGAACTTTGTCTTAAAGAAACCAATTGCTTCACAATACTACTGCTGGAAGAATGGGCGACATTGTGTCAATGCTTTGCCTGAGTCAGAGAGGTCACCAGCCTTTTCTCTCAATAAGACTTTTGGCCCTTGAAACGATGCAGGAACAAGACATCATGGCAGCCCCCAGGGTGCCCAGTGTAGACCTCCAAGATGTACCAATGATCACAGGTGACTCGAACACTGATGAAGTGGAACCCTTTTTTGTTGATGAAGTCAGCCACGTTATGAAATTGGCTCTCTCAATGTAACATTTGCACAATGTATCATATCGTGCAGCAGGGGAAGCCAGCTATGTTGGCAAAACCTCGAGCTCAGACTGTAGCTCTGGTGTTATCACAGGGAAACAAAATGCAGAGGCGTGTTCTGTCACAAATTGCATCAATGACAACCTTTACATATTTGAAAGTTGAAGATTGAGATCCCACACAGGTCCTCAATAGATCCTTGGAAATAAACAGTTGCAAAAAAAATTAATGCAGCTGTCACATTGACTGACACCAGAATAGGAAGAAGGGCTTATGCCCGAAACGTCGATTCTCCTGTTCCCTGGATGCTGCCTGACATGCTGCGCTTTTCCAGCAACACATTTTCAGCTCTGATCTCCAGCATCTGCAGTCCTCACTTGCTCCTCACCAGAATAGGATAGCCATCCATCTCTTCAGGTCAAACATCTCACTCCTGCAGTTAGCAAAGATCCATGACAGAGACCTGTTATATTCTCAGTCTGCGATGGCAATTCACTTGAGTTATCTGGAAAAAATAATACTGAAGGTGTGTATCTGGGACTCCTGCATTTCCTCTTCGGCCTGAGGGAACCTGCAGCTCTGATTTCCTTATATGGAGGCTGTGGAGCTACCACTGCAAGTGGCTACTGGTTCTGGGCTTGCTTGTTAATTTGTTCCTTCTTAAACTCTCTGTGCTTTTGTAGTGCTGTGGTCATATTGATGATCATGTCTGCTATGGCCTGATCTATAAGTCCTTTGGTTAATTGAAAGCAAGATGCAGTCAATTCCGCTATTGCACGATAGTTCTATTCTCGTGCAATCCCATGTTATAAGAAAATCACATAATAGCAGCAGCATTTAAACTAATGGGGCTGGAATCACATTATAACCAATACACACGTTAAAACTCCATGGTTTAGAAACAGTGTCACCAATTCATCAAACGTGTTGTAACATATTTATGTTAACGAAATGCAGAACGAACTGTACAGTAGACCCTTGGTCATATGAACAGTCAACATTCACATCATTCATAAGTGACAGCTCAGTATCGTCCTCCATACATTGGACGGCTCTTTCACAGAGAGCCAACAAATAACTGTATATGGACCTTTGATGTTGTGAACAGTTTTCTGATGTTTTCAATGCAAGCCATGGCACGTAAATACAGTCAGAGACAGTGGTAGGATTACTGTCACCCAAATCACCCAAAGAACGTGGCATGGAAATATGAAGATGTTGGGAAATACTTCCAATTTAAATTAGGAGGAAAACAGTCCTTGTAGCCCACGAGACCTCGGATGTTTTTTGTTAATTGTCGCCTGCAGGTGCCACTTTTGAGAACATTTGTAATTACTCTGCTTTGCAGAGATGATTAGGATCGATTTATAATGTCATATAACATGGTCAAAATTGTTTGTCTTAATGACTGTGACCCATATAGTTGGTCACTGCATACGCTTCAAATAGTGTGTGCTATAATTACAGGTATCTGTAAACTCGCAAGATTCTTATCTCTGCAGTCAAACCTTAGATGCAAATTGGACTTCTTTTCCCACAAGATTGAGAAATTAATCTCATCATATTCTCCCAATTGACTCTCTGTGGCTAACATCATGAAAAAAGGATGCTTTCTGCTGAGATAGTTTCAGAATCTAAGGAATTTTGAACGGTTATAACCAATGCCTGTACTTTCTCTGCAGACACTTCATTAAAGTCCCTAGGGTAGAGGCCATCAGATCCTAGGCACTTGCTAAACCTTTAATCTGAATGCTTCTTCAGCACCTTTACCTTGTTGATGGTAATTATTATACGTTCTTCTTTCTTGACTCATTATACATGGGGGCAGCAAAATCCAACGTAGAAAATGCACTAATCATCTAAAAATAGTCATTCTCAAGGGTTAACAGTCAAAGAAAAGTCACCCATGATGACAATAGAAGGAACTGGTGAGGAGCTGATCTGTGGTTTCACTGATGAGGCTGCTAATACTGACAAAAATCTCTGACATAGGTCCATGTAAAGAGAGGGAAGCTGCAAACTGGAACATTTCTTAAAGCAAATTGCTGGGACACTAAATGTTAAATGAGAAAAAAAGCACAGCCCTATCAAGAGCAAGAGATTACCAAACCCAAAACTACTCTGGGTCCATGTGATACCACAAGATACCGACTTACACAGATTTACGTACTTTAAGTAGACGCCTCATCCGCCTGAGAACTCTGCAGGTGAAAATCATCAATGTTGGTGAAGGATTGATGTGCCAGCTGGTGGATGTGCCCCCCCACCACGCCACCTTGTGTTTAACTAACCATCTGCCCAGTTTCTGCCAAATGAAAAGTGTCTTACTTCACTTCAATTACTTTACTTCACAGAATTTTATCAAAGTGCCTAAGTGAAGTTTGCTATTTTCAGTGTAATCAATTGGGACGTGTGCTTCCTACACAAGTTAATCACTGTAGATCATAAAACCTAATTTACTGCAAGTGTTTTCCAAGTTAACCTCTTACAATAAATCTTGGGAGGTCCATCATTTCTGTTGTATTAATCCCAGAACTCTCTCTGTGTTTTATAAGGCACTGCACTTCAACATATTTGGCATTCTATCGTTCTGGTACTAATTTAATAATGATGTAAAAATAAAGGGACTGGGCCTGGAATTTATGCAGTGAGTCAAGACAACAGGAGAATCTGTAACAAATTTACAAGATATGTTTGAACCTACAGAGCCCTCTGCTATTCCAATATATAAAACTGTGGCAATACTTTGAAATCTTTCCCTTTGCTCAGCTTACTGATACCAGGCCTGACCTGGAATCAAACATTAGCTTTTCAATTTGATTGTTTAGCTGCAGGAAGCTATCTGAATTCCTCATTAATGATCTTTGAAGCTGGAGCAAGCTTTGGTTCACTCTCACAAATATTTATGAATCATTTTTGGAAGGGTACAAATTTGATTGATTAATCAGAATTAATAAAGATGAATTGTTTGTTCAAGCTTTCTCTTGAAATTACATCTTTCACTCACATCTGTTTTTAATTTGAAATTATGCAATAGAGGAAAATATTGCCCTAGTTATATTCTCTCATCTCTGTGGGTGGGATTAAGTGGTTTTGGTAAGAAAATGAGTTGTAAAGAAAATAAACAAATACTGTGGCAAATGGCCTATTAAGCACGCTTTGGGCCATTTCTTGCATAGAGTAAGTGGTACTTTCGGATAATGGCAATCCTTCTGGTTTTGCAAATTTTTCACAAAGAAAATTATGGGATAAAAGTTCTAATGATGGCAATTAAAGACTGGGCATGATAAAGTAGGTTCAGTCTAACAGAATTCTATTTTCAGAGTCAACAGGTTACTTGAATAACTCTGAGGCAAGTAATATAAAATTGACAATGGACCATGGCATCATGAGACATGTTTGTTTTGCATTTTCACCACTAACACGATACATTTTGCACTGTTAGCATTCTAAGCTAGGTTGTCAATTGCAGCTAATGTAAAATTTAATTAAATTTGTAATGTTTAACATTTTGTGAGTGATTAAGTAGTGAAGAAAGGGAAGATTGCCACTGCAGAAGATGACGCAATTGCTTTGATTAAAACTGATTTCTGGGTTTGTGCACATTTTAGAATCCCAATTCTTTTCCCCTTCATATGATCGCTACTGCATTTATCCAGTGAATGGACAGGCAGGTCACCTGCACTTAAGTCTCTGGTTAACAGTATTGTTAAACCAGCACCGAAGAAATCAATCTGAATGCTACTTGAACTTTGAAGGACCGATCAGCATTTGTTGGGATTACTGCCCACCCATGTGATCCTGTGATGTGTTCGGAAGTGCTGTTCCGTATCTCCAAAGCAAGCCAATATTTTGAACACAGCTGACTGCGGCAAAGATGCTGACTGAACAGCAACAATCCCAAAAGAACTTGTTGCAGAATAAACATCAGCAACGCTCAATGGTAGCACACAAAATTATTTCTTTATGTGGTACACAATAAGGAAATGTCCCTATAGCTCATTGCAACGCTTAGCTGGTGCTGGTAGCTGTCTGGTTTGAAATTCAGAAAATGAGTTAGAAAGGTGAACCACAGCCCTTGACTCTGGAAAGCATTTTTTTGCTGGTGAGAAACCCATTCTTGCTGCTCACAATGGCCTGCCACCACTTAACACTCTGAGGAGCATTGATTGGCTGGGGAGAAAGGTTCTGCCTCTCTCTCAGACAGAAGTCCTTCCTCAGAGTGCCACCAGCCAATCTGATTGTTCAGCAGCCCTGTAAATCCAGCAACACCGGTGGAGACAGTAACCAGCACTGGGATTGCAAATAATCCGCTGATTTTAAGGTCTGGAGCCCAGGACTATGTCAGTGCAGCACAGGGCAAGGGGTTGGTGGCTCATGGTGGTAAGGGGAGGTGAGGCTCAGGGGCTGCAGGTGTTTCTGGATAGATGAAGGAGGAAGGGAACATATAAGGCATGTAGAGCATACCCTTTGGGGGAGCAATGAGAGGAGCAACCTCTCCTTCCTGCCCAAGGCCTGAGCTGGGTGATTTACAATCCTTTCCGACTGCCCTGAATACCTCCATCCATCATCAAAACTGAGGCTGACTGGGAAGATTAGATTAGATTAGATTAGATTACAGTGTGGAAACAGGCCCTTCGGCCCAACAAGTCCACACCGACCCGCCGAAGCGAAACCCACCCATACCCCTACATTTACCCCTTACCTAACACTACAGGAAATTTAGTATAGCCAATTCACCTGACCCTGCACATCTTTGGATGGTGGGAGGAAACCGGAGCACCCGGAGGAAACCCACGCAGACACGGGGAGAACGTGCAAACTCCACACAGTCAGTCGCCTGAGGCGGGAATTGAACCCGGGTCTCTGATGCTGTGAGGCAGCAGTGCTAACCACTGTGCCACCATGCCGCCCAATAATTGGCTACTTATGAGCCTCAAATGAGTGAGGGCAAGTGGAACATCCTAAGCCTTGCCTACATTAGGTATGATTGCAGAAAGGGCGGGCACAGATGTGAGGATGGCAGGAAGGTAACCAGGAAGTTGAATAGGGAAAGTTATAGGCTGTGAGTTATACAATTCTGCCCTCTATTTAGATGTGGTAAAATAGGATCTTAGTAGGTCTTTAAATGGGAGTTCTGCTTTTGGCAGAATTATCCTAGGCCGACATATTCAACAGTTGATTTTAAAGCTGGTCTTTACAAATCTATTTCACTCTATTTTGCATTCTAAAATGAGCTCAAAATGGGCAGCAATGCAAAAGGAAACCTAACGAAATAATTGATAAAACAAAGTCAGCAATGTTTGGGACATTCCTTTTCAGTGGCAATGTCTGCATGAACATAGCATCATCCATTGTCAAGCTGTTCCTTTTTGATCTCCAGCAGAGTTTGACAATGGGAGGGATGAAAGTGGTTGCTGCTGCCAAGTTTGAATATAAGAAGCAACTCAAAGAGACAGATATCCTCCATGTCTAGAATTTTGTTCACTTGAATCAAGTACAATAAATCAAGCCAATATCTAGCAATCTATGTTCCTTGCATTGACCTGGTTTGCACTGTTGAAATGTACTTATTATAAACCTTGTAACATAAGGCAGAACTGGCATTTAACAATATTTTGTCCCTTTTGATTGCTGGCATTCCTGGTGTACAGTATTCTTGGGCAATAATGTCATTAAATGTGATGTTTGATATCACTTTGTGATTGCTACATAATTACCTTTCATCTAAATAACACTTAGTGACACGGATGTATGTGATTTTTGATCAACCAATTTTCTGCCACGCCTGTCCTTGTACTATAGGCAAACCATGATAAAGGCAAAGGGAAATCCTACTGGCATAAGATGAATTTCTTTCGAACATACTTTGTTTAAAATCAAAATTGTTTAAATTTAGCTTTCAAATGGCCACATCATGCGGTAGATTTGCAGTGAGATTATGTTAACATATCCTCAACTTAACAGCACAGCATATAGAGAATAACTAGAGTGGCAGTAGTTCAGTGATTGCATCCCAGTAAAAGCAGACATTGTAATTGGATATTCTTATCAAAACTCCCACTTTTGCAAAAAGAAAGGTTATGCATTATTCTGTCACTCACATTTTCTGCTGAGGCTGAATGCTGTCTGATTGTTAATACATTACTGTGGTTTAGAATTTTCTGTAAGTAACAGTATGAGTAAGGTCACAATAAAACAGTTTTGGTTGCTTTTGAATCTTTCCAAAATTATACCATTTCTTCCAACCCAGCAAAACCAATATCTCATTCCTTTTAATCAGAAAGCAAATACAAACTTTTAGCTATTAATCTTCTTTATGTGATGATCAAGGATATACATGCTTTACGTTGTCATCTGCATTCTTTGAATCTGTTATGCAATTTTTAAATTATAAAACTTGATGTGTCCCCAAAATATCCCACAACAGACTTTTGTACGTAATGCAGATTTATCTTTCCAGTCTACCTAAGCTGCTTGAGTACAATTTTGCTTTTATGCTAGAATATGAAATCTCACCCCAAGTAATGACTCTTTACGGGTGAGACTAGATTGTGTTTAGTGGAAAGCCATTTATTTATAGAGTAGCTAACAGTCAATGGACCTTGGTTTTGTCTATGTGGATGCATGCTTTACAGAGACAACTAAAAATCAACTCGAGAGCCTCAAAGGCTTCTGTGACTACTATGAGCTTACTTAGCAGAGACCAATGGACTTAATTTTCCCTTCTGAGGATGTCATGTTGGGCATAAACAGTTGGAGTGTCTTTCACTGTGGTCGGAGTCGTTCAGTTGTGTGGAAAATTATGGAAAAAGTTAAAGGAGGAAAGTTTCCAGAATTAGTAAAAGGACCGAGAATATGGAAAGGTTCAGGAATCGAATTTCAGTACAAGAGATAAGCAGACGACCATGAGAAGGGATCAGTCAATGCAGGACTGAAAGTGTTATACTTAAATGTGCTTGCAACATTAATTAGAATTGGCTGGTATAATATTATGGATATCACAGAGACATGGCCACTCCCTCACCACCAGATGCCTGGAGGAAGAACGCGTCATCTTCCACCTCGTGAACCTCCAACCCTAGGGCATCAATGTGGACTTCACCAGTTTCCTCATTTCCCCTCTCCCCACTTTACCTCAGTTCCAACCTTCCAGCTTAGCACCATCCTCATGACCTGTCCTACTTGCCAATTTTCCTTCCCACCTATCCGCTCCTCCCTACTCTCCAACCTATTACCTTCAGCCCCACCCCTAACCACCTATTGCACTCTCAGCTACCTTCATGCCAGCCCCACCCTGCTCCCATTTATCTCTTCACCCAGAGGCTCCCAGCCTCATTCTTGATGAAGGGCTTTTGCCTGAAACATTGATTTTCCTGCTCCTCGGATACTGTCTGACCTGCTGTGCTTTTCCAGCACCACTCTAAACTTAACGAAATTCAGTGGGCCAATTTGTCCGAGGATACATGTGCTATCGAAAGGACAGCAGATGTGATGAGGGGTGGGTTACTTTGTTAGTAAGAAATGAAATTAAATCAATAGGAAGAAGTGCTATAGGATTAGAAGGTGCAGGATCTGTATGGGTAGAGTTGAAGGAACCGCAAAGGAAAAAAGGATATGACGCAGAAAATACATCAGCAGATAGAAAAGGCACATAACAAAGGCATAATTATAATAATCGTAGGGGACTTCAATGTGAAATTAAATGTGGAGGAAAGCTTAAGGAGGATATAGAGGGTGAAATTCTGTAGATATTTTCTGTAACTCCTACTAAAACTTGAGAACCCCTGGAAAAATGGTATCAATGCCAAAAAAAGTCATAGATTTGTTGGTCTCCCTTCAAAATTGAGAACTTAAATGAATCCCTAACAGACAATTATCATTGGCCTGATAAAGCTTTCAAGAGTTACACTTTAGAATAAGGGGAAAAAGCTGTGATGAGAGCTTATCTAAATATCCTATGTTCAATGGAGGCTAGATTAATGGGTGAAATGATTCAGGGAGCTGAAACAAATGAAATGAATAAGGAACAACTCTTCCATCCAATAAGATGAATCAAGAATATACAGATATCTTTGTGGCAAACCTCATTCTCATTACACAATGGTCTGCACTGTGGTGGTCAGCCTATGTTAAGCACTGCACAACTATGGCATGGCAGTCTCTGCTGCATTTTCTGAAGGGGAAGACATGTGTTGAGAAAGTGCAATACGTGCTGACCTCTAATTTCTCTGGGCCCTGAGCTGAGCTTTATCAAACCAGCTCTCCTTTTCTAAATAATCTGCCTCCAGAGATCCCAACTAGCAGCATCCATTTCCCAGTTGTGAGTGTCAATATTTGTCATCTTCATATCTTACTTCCACATGTCCTTGTGGCTGAGGTAAGGGTACCCAGAGGACTATAATCCAGTCAGCCAACTCACACAATAGATGGTCTTTAAATATACAACTGTTAGCTATCATTGAACATGGCCAAGCCAATGCAGATGTTGTTGGTTGAACAAGCAGTGTTTGCTGATGGAATTAATACATTCCTGGGCCTCTAAGTAGGTGGTGCTGGAAAAACACAGCAGGTCAGGCAGCATCCCCAAGGAGCAGGAGAATTGACATTTCGGGCAAAAGCCAACCGTTTCCAGCACCACTCTAATCTAAACTCTGGTTTCCAGCATCTGCAGTCCTCACTTTTGCCTCTGAGTAAGTGACCCTGTCCTTCCAAGAGATGTCTGAAACAGCAAGGATGGAAATGTTTCAACTTTTCCTCCTGTCTAGCATATTTTGAATAAGTATCACCACTGTAAAGGAATGCACCGATGTTGTAGAATTGGCCGACTTGCAATATTGCGTTCTCAGTCAGACTGGATGTAATTTTGTGAGGACACATTTTCGCCCTTGGAGTAATACATGCAGAATCAGTTTAGGGCTGTTTTAAAGGAGTCAGATATTTATTTGAGAAGCAAGACTTTAAGGAAACCAGATAATGAATTAGTTTTAAAAAGATTCTTAAAAGCCACCATGGCTGACGTAACAGCAGATCAAACTTGATGGAATGACTAAGTGATGTCTGTTTTCCTGCTGCTTTACCTACTGTGGCTCTGCAGGATGCCAGACGAGAAAAGCTCCAAGCTTGAGACATGGAGTTGAAGTTTCTGGGCTCACTCAGGCCTTTTAGGAGGTTAGGCTGAGGAACTCAATTGAGCAGAAGGCAACAAATGAGTTTCCTGAGGCAGTTTAAACCTCTGCTATTAAATTCTCAGAACATAATGGTCATGGGGTTGGGATTTTGCTTTCCATTCATCAGTATATCATGAATACTCATTAACACCCTGTTGTAATAAGGTTTGTACCATAATTGTGTTTGCTAAAACAGGAAGCATGTGTTTTCACAAGCCAGGTATGAGCCATGAACCTAGTTGGATCGACTTCTTCTTCCAAGCTCTGGTGAATGCAAACGTATTCAGACACATAGCTCCTCTTAACTAAGCTGTTCAGAATGAAAACTGACTAGGCCCACAAGCCTGCCTGATGCCAGCAAACCTGACTAGGGCACTGAAGCAAGACTGAAAATAAACTAGGTCTCAATTCAACATGCTTTGTGATTTTATCCCTTTTCCTATGCAAGGTCAGAATTCATATGACACCAGGTTATAGTCCAACAGGTTTATTTAAAATCACAAGTTCTCTGAGCACTGCTCCTTTGTCAGGTGAAGTCCTATACAATTTCCTATACAAGCTTTTGATGAAATGTTCTCAGATGTCAATATTTTTCTAGTTGTGAAGTGAGGCAAGAGACCTGATGGTACATGATTGAAATTTATAAAGATGTGCCTCTATCTCTGAATTCGGAGGATGCCATTTGAAAATGGCTATTTGTCAAAGAGTATAACTTTTTATACCAATAGCCTACTTAAGTGCTTCAAAAGCACTTAATTAGCCATAAAGTATGAAGTCAATGGTTGTGAAAAACAATATACAAAAGCATGACTTTATTTCTTCCAATGCATATTTCTGCCTCCAATTCCAGAGAACTGAAATTCTGCCAGTAATTTTGTACCCACTGGAAATATCTGTCACATCACTAATAGAAATCAAATTAAGCACTGGATACTTCCTTAAAATCTGGCTTAAGGAGTATATCAATCAGAAGGCTGATTTATTGAAATACTGAGAATTCTTAATCCATGCTAGTGTATTACAATCAATTCCACATGCTTTGATTTTGCACACAAACCTCTTAAGTGAGATTTTATCAAAAGCTTTCTGAAAATTCAAAACACCACACCTACTGGTCCTCCTTCATTTATTCTCCAAGTTATGTTCTCAAAATATTTCAGTTGTTTTGACAAGCAAGATTTCCCTTTCATATCACTAAGTTGACCATTTGATGTTTTCTAAGCATCCTTATCACAACCTACAAAATAGACTCTGACATTTTCCATACTATTGATGTTAGGTAAACAGCAGAACAGGCAGCACCCAAGGAGCAGGAGAATCAACGTTTCGGGCATAAACCCTCGCTCAGGAATGTAGCTTCATAACATTACCATATCAGAAAACCTGAGGGTCAGTTGGTAGCACTCTTGCCTTCTAGTCTGGGTTCAAATTTCACTTCAGGAAATGCAAGTCAAAGCTTACTGGGCAGTGTGGTATTAAGGACATGCTTTTCTGACAGAGGGCCTGTTTTTCTGATATGATATTCAAATGATACCCTGCTTGCCTCAGGTAAATGTAAAATATCTTAGTCTTCTATGAAAAAATTTAGGAGTGTTATCCCTGATAAACATTTGTCTCTCAATCAATATTTTTATCTAAGGATTCTCTGGGAAGCTAGGGAGGAGATGGCAGAGCCTTAGGCTTTGATATTTGAGTCGTCATTGTCTACAGGTTTAGTATCAGAGGACTGGAGGATTGCAAATGTTGTGCCCTTGTTCAAGAAGGGCAGTAGAGATGACCCAGGTAATTATAGACCAGTGAGCCTTGCGTCTGTTGTAGGAAAAGCTTTGGAAAATAATATAAAGGATAGGCATCCACCTATGCCTGTGTCTAAGTCATTTATCAAAATGACAAACAGCAGCGGTCCCAAAACAGATCCTTGTAGCTCACCACTAGTAACCGGACTCCAAGCTTAATATTTTCCATCAACCACTACTCGCTGCCTTCTTTCAGAAAGCCAGTTTCTAATCCAAACTGCTAAATCACCCTCAATCCCAAGTCTCTGCATTTTCTCCAATAGCCCACCATGTGGAACCTTACCAAAGGCTTTACTGAAGTCCATGTATACCACATCAACTGCTGTACCCTCATCCACATGCGTGGTCACCTTCTCAAAAAACTCAATGAGACATGACCTGCCCTTGATGAAACCATGTTGACGATCTGAAATCAAATTGTTGCTTGCTAGATGTGAGGTGATTCTCTTTGGAAAGAGTAACAGGAAGGCAGAATACTGGGTCAATGGAAAGATTCTTGGTCATGTCGATGTGCAGAGGGATCTTGGAGTCCATTAACGTAGATCCCTGAAAGTTGCCACCCAGGTTGATAGTTCTGTTAAGAAGGCATACAGTGTGTTAGGTTTTATTCTTGGAGGGTTTGAGTTCTGGAGCCGTAATGTCATGCTGCAACTGTACAAAATGCTAGTGCGGCTGCACTTGGAATATTGTGTACAGTTCTGTGGCCCTACTACAGGAAGGATGTGGAAGCATTGAAAAAGGTGCAGAGGAGATTTACCAGGATGTTGCCTGGTCTGGAGGGAAGGTCTTATGAGGAAAGGCTGAAAGACTTGGGTCTGTTCTCAGTAGAAAGAAGAAGGCTAAGAGGGGATTTGATAGAGACATACAAGCTGATCAGAGGATCTGATAGGGTAGACAGTGAAAGTCTTTTTCCTGAGACGATGACGTCAGCATGTATGAGGGGGCATAACTACAAATTGAGTGGTGATAGATTTAAGACAGGTGTCAGAGATAGGTTCTTTACTCAGAGAGTGGTAAGGGTGTGGAATGCCCTGCCTGTCAATACAGTTAACTCAGCCACATTAAGGAGATTTAAACAATCCTTGGATAAGCACATGGATGATGATGGATAGTGTAGGGGGACAAGTTTAGATGAGTTCACAGGTCGGCGCAACATTGAGGACTGAAGGGCCTATTCTGTGCTGTATTGTCCTATGTTCTATGTTCTATAATACTCATGATTACCTTGCTTTTGGTAGCAAATTGCTGTAGTCAAATTAGTTGCATTTTTTCCTGCATTGTAACAGAAACTGCACTTCCAAAAATACTTCACAGGCTATAAAGTAATTTTTGGACATTCTGTGGATTTGAGAAATACTATATGAATGCAAATTCCTTTTAGTTTAAGTTGTATATCACATTCAGTAGATTTGTGGTTGGCAAGAGCATTTGCAGAGCAATACCAGAAATTTTCTTTTCAAATAATTGATTAAACCCTAGAACACTTTCAGCCTGTCTGTGTATTCGGCTTTGTGCACTATCACCAGGCAGTCAGTATACTTGTTTTACACATGTGTGATTGAGAAGAGCAAGAGTTTGCAATACTGGTTGACTTAACATCAATAGTTAAAAAAGATTTTGACAATGGGTAGAATTCAGCGATCGGTATATCATTGCAATAGAATTTGCCATTATCCATTGAAAGACATAATATATTACTCAGCCAGTGTAGCAACAGAGAAAACTCAGTTAGATTGCAGTAAAGATAAGATATTATAAACAGTTGAAAAAGCAGGCACAATACAAATATGTCTTGTTTAACTGTTGCAATAAAAGCTAAGAGGTTTGCAAGTTTGACTCAAGTTGAATAAATAAAAAGACCCTTAAACCATCAGTAGGGAAGCATTGATTGTTAATATAATAATCCATATAACCTTGTCTTCAGCAGTGGTGCAAAAATATTTCAAATAAAATTTTAGGTACCCTGTATCTTTATCTGCTAAATTTGCTCACTCTGGTGCAAGGCCCAGGCCAACAGGTAACCCAGCTGCTCTCTGAGTGTGACCAGCACACTCAAAGTTACCACAAATCTTTTACCATGTGAGTGGCGTTAAAATTCATACTTCAAGCTGAATTCAGGAATAATTGATACTGAAAAGCCAAATAATGTTAAAGATGTTACAATGATTATCCATATAACATATGAGAATAAAGAAACAAAATTGCTATACTGTTCATTCTCCTAGTGGGAGCGTGAAGATTATTTCTTGTAATTAGTTTAATTCTATAATAAATCTTATAACTCTATAAGAGGAATATTTATTAATGTATTTCTATAATAAGACAAAAATTTGCAAGAGTGATGCAAATTAAATTGAAAGGTAAAAAATGCTACTATACTTTCTCACAGAAATTTTGAGAGTCAGAGCACAAATCAGACATTATAAGTCTGAAGAGTTTACACAATTTTGTGTTACTTACAAATATGTATTGACAAGTTTTGGCTGCACCAGTGTTAAGATAAACATGCTCCTCTGTTTGTAATTGGCATTTATTAAGAAGTTGCTTCAGGAACATTTGCAAAGTAAAAACAAATTTCCAAGAAAATTTGAGTTGTCCATTAATGATGAATTTTCTGGTAAAGTAGCTTACCCATATTCCAAAAATGAACTCGTCAAAGTGAAGTTCATCCCATTTCTCATTCAATTAGATTTTTCTTAAATTATTCATGTTTAGATCAAGAGCCAATAGACTACACAAATACTAATCAGTACTCTGAGGTTCATTTCATGTTTTTAAATCAATGCTGTGTTAAGAAAATGCAATATAAGATTTTTTTTGAGGATGGAATTATTCTAATTGTAAAACATTAACTGACTAAGATTCAAAGAAATCAATTCTCCTTGAATTATAAGGATAAAGCTCCCAGAAGCAACATATAATTAGTAATTTCTCTAGAGAGAAGTCTACATGATTGTTTCTGATAGTCAGCATTTCCAACAAAATCTGAAAACTGTTTCATAATCTATTAAATGAGAATATATTTGTTATTTGATTGATCAGTGTAACATATAAAGCCACAATGTATTGGCAGCTATCTAATGGTAGACTATTAAGAAGGTTACATTTATTAAGTGCTGTTTATCCTATAAAGCAATAGTGACAACTAGATTTATTTCATTAAATGAGTAGCAATAACATTATCACTGAGCCAACTTTCCAAGTAGGTGTTATTTTGTATCCTCAGCTGCTCAAATGGCTTAGTGGATAGATGCTTCATGTGTTGCTGTATGAGTCGGAGCTGAAGAAGGGCTATAGGTTACACCATTAAAAACCTACTTCAGCTGAAATAAGTAAATATACAATAGATGGTGAGAGAGAAGGAGCAAAAGGATTTAGCAATAGATTTAATTGAACACTGAAAGACAATATGAGACACCATCTAAGTGTTTGTCAAGGACCAAAGTCCCAAGAATCTTCAGAATAAAATCAGAGGTTATCATGCAGACTAAGTTCTGAAGAAACATCAGACCAGACCAGATTCAAAATTTAACTGTTTCTCTCTCCAAGGATGCTGGCAAATCTGCTGAGTTTCTCCTGCATTCTCTGTGTTCACTCCCTACATATATGTTCAATTCCCCTTAAAAGGGAAAATAGATAGTATTGGCAATAGAAGGGACCAATCGGGGGAGAAATAAGCAGTGCAAGTTTCTTGTAACAGCAAGTATGTGTAAATAGTTTGTCATGCAAACATATAATAATAAGTTTGGATAATACAATCACATGTATTAGTTTGATATAATTGGATAATGCATCATTAGCTAAAGGAGCCACCCCTTTATTTTTTTCCACTTTCCTAAATATCCTGCACCCTTCAAAATTCAAATCCCATTCCATGTCAATCTATGATCAATCTATGTCAATGACTTGGATGTGGATGTATGTAAAGTACTATAGCCAGATTTGCAGCTGACACAAAAATAGCTGGAAAAGTAAGTTGCAATGAAGAAATTTAAAAATTACAAATGTATTTGGATAGGTTAAGCTAATGAGCCAAAATTTGTCCGATAAAGTTTAATGTGCCTAAGTATAAGGTTGTCCATTTTGGTCAGAGGAATAGAAAGACAACTTATTATCTAAATGGAGAGATGTTTCAATGCAGAGGGAACTGGGTGTCCTCATGCATGAATTGCAGAAAACTAGTTTGCAGAAACAGCAAGAAATAAGGTAGACAAATGGAATTTTGGAATCTATTGCTGAAGGAACAAAGTATACAGGCAGGAAAGTGTTGCTGCAACTGTACAAGGCATTAGTATGACACCACCTGGAATATTGTTTACAATTTTGATCCCCTTACCCTTGAAAAGGGATATAGTTGAATTAGAGGCAGTTCAGAGAAGGTTCACTCGATTGACTCTAGAGATGAGGATGTTGTTTTATGAAGAGAAATTGAACAGTTTGGGCCAATAGTCTCTGGAGTTTAGAAGAATAAGAGGAAATTTAATCGTGGTATATAAGATGCTAAAGTGCGTTGACAAAGTAAATATATAAGCAAGTTTCCTAATGTGGGACAATCTAGAATGAGGAGCCACAGACTTAGGATGAAGGGTTGCAAGTTTAAAACAGGGGAGAAGGAGAAATTGCTCTCTTAAACAGTCATGGATCTGTGGAATTCACTACTCCATGGTGCAGTGGATGCTAGGATGTTGAGTAAATTTAAGGAGGTGATAGACAGACTTTTAGCAATGTGTTGAAGTGTTGTTGAGATCAGACAAGAAAGTGGAGTTGAGGCTGAGATGACACCAGCCATGATCATATCAAATTGCAAAACAAGTACAAGGGGTTGAATTGCTTACTCCTGCTCCTAGGGAACATAGTGTTCTTATGTTCTTATCTTATTCAGACTTAGACCTCTGTTATGCCTACCATTATCATCCTTATTTCTAATTGCACTCTCCAATCATTTTTTTTTTCCAAATACTGTCTGCATTCAGACATGGGGCCTTTAGCTTTTTTCTTCTTTGCTCTATTTCTAAACACTATGCTTATCTGATGGGTGACTCCTAGATTTGCACTCTCTATCCCTTCCTTTCATGGTCTGATTATTATTTCTCCTAATTACCCTTTTTCTGGTGTGGCATGGCGAACTCTCATTCTCCTGTAGGAACCTCCTGGTATTGCAAATTCCCAGTCTTCCATAAGATCGTGCTGACATGGCGAACTCCCAACCTCCTGTAGGAGCCTCCTGGCCTAACGACCTCCCAACCTCCTGTAGGAGCCTCCTGGTGTGGCAACCTCCCAACCTCCTGTAGGAGCCTCCTGGTGTGGCGATCTCCCAGCCTCCTGTAGGAACCTCCTGGCATGGCAACCTCCCAGCCTCCTGGCCTAGCGACCTCCCAACCTCCTGTAGGAGCCTCCTGGCCTAGCGACCTCCCAGCCTCCTGTCGGAGCCTCCTGGTGTGGTGACCTCCCAGCCTTCTGTCGGAGCCTCCTGGTGTGGCGAACTTTCAGCCTCCTATAGGAGCCTCCTGGCCTAGCGACCTCCCAACCTCTTGTAGGAGCCTCCTGGCCTAGCGACCTCCCAGCCTCCTGTCGGAGCCTCCTGGTGTGGTGACCTCCCAGCCTCCTGTCGGAGCCTCCTGGTGTGGTGACCTCCCAGCCTCCTGTAGGAGCCTCCTGATGTGGCGATCTCCCAGCCTCCTGTAGGAACCTCCTGGCATGGCAACCTCCCAGCCTCCTGTAGGAGCCTCCTGGTGTGGCAAACTTTCAGCCTCCTGCAGCAGCCTCCTGGTGTGGCGACCTCCTAGCCTCCTGTAGGAGCCTCCTGGTGTGGCGACCTCCCAGCCTCCTGTAGGAGCCTCCTGGTGTGGCGAATTTTCAGCCTCCTGTAGGAGCCTCCTGGTGTGGCAAACTTTCAGCCTCCTGTAGCAGCCTCCCTGTGTGAGCTATTGACAGTGAGATGTGGTGCCAGGGCTGAGTGTGAACTGGAAGCAAGGTGCCAGCATGGTCCGTTGTATTGAATTTTTATTTCCGTAATGCTAGACATTTTATTTCTCTAATGTCTATGAGCTTGCAACTAAAGGAAGCTGTGCCTAGGTACTTTTTGTCTGAAGTCAGAGCTGTAATTGGTGCGGTTTAAACTTTTCACTATATTTATTCAGTATATTTGTCCATAAAGGCTATTCTATTCTATTCTCTTTGGCCTTCACCCTATTCTTGAATTTTCATCATCTTCTCAGACTTTCTAAGAATAAAGTGAAAAAAAATTGCAAACCTACAAAACTCAGCATTCAGAGTAGCAAAACAATGTTTCCTTTGCTGATGAAATGGATCATAATGATAATAGGTGGATTATCCAAATGCCTGTTATCTGCTTTTCAGGCGATAGCTAGAAGGCACCTTGGGCATCTATTTGCCTACCAGGTTCAGTTCTCAGGCAAGGCTTTAAATGATCAGCACATCAGCACCAATGACAAATAGGAAAACATGACTTAAATTACATGCCAGTCAGATGTTCTGTCAGTTCTGGGATAGTGGTTGAAACTTTTGTTTTCAAATGGGTGAAGCCCATGAAATACAGATGACAGTTTTTCCAGGCAATTAACAGCCTGACTAGTGGCCTGAAAGACAGAGTGTTTTAGGAAAAGTTAAAGATTTTTGGGTCTCTGTGTATCGCTGCCCTAAGAAAACTTGCATCCAATTGTCATCAATCCCGACAATCAGCTACCTTCCCCACGCATGTCCCAAGGGCCAAATCTGACAGCTTAGTCCACAGAATAGCCTGCTGGTTTTCCAATACTCAAAACTGACAATGGAAAAAAAATTTAAACAAGGTCCTACATTGACCCCGTTTTCCCAGTTCTGGTACTGGGCTGGCATTTCAGGCTGGTGAACTGTCAATCATGTCATTATTATCATTATTCCACGTCTAGAAATGAAAAGCTCTCCCAGTGTGATAGAAATAATTATGCTTCATTCCTGGATGTTTCTCTTCTTAAATTTAGATCAAGACAGTAAAACTTGTATGTTAGGGATGATGCCTATATCCATTAGTCTCATTATCCATATACTTAATCAAAATGGATTGCTAAATACACAATAAGGTTAGGAATAGTAATCGACTATTCAGTCATTATACCATTATACCATCCACTATACCATTTGACAGACATTGCTGGTCATCTACATCAATATCACTTTCCCACACCATTGCTATCCTTTGATGTCATTCGCTTCGAAAACTTAATCGATTTCAGAAATGAATATCTCAACAATTAAATTTCACAGACTTGGAGTAGAGATTTCCAAAGATCCATCAGCTTCTGACAAAAGAAATTCCTCCTCATTCTCAGTCTTAAACGGTCTACCCGTCATCCTGAGATTATCACAGAATTGTTATGTCACAGAAGAAGGCCATTCAGCCCAATATGCCTGCACCAGTCCTATCACTTAGTGCCAATTTCCTGCTTTTGCCCAGATGCCTGCATGGTATTTCTATCCAAATAGTCATCTAATGCCCTCTTGCATGCCTCAATTGAAGCTGCCATGCATTCCATACCATAACTACTCACTGTGTGAATCAGTCTTTTCTAACATCATCCTTTTTCTTTTGCATATCACTTATGTTACTTGGTTTTAAACTCGTTAGTAGGGTGAAGCAGTTTGTCTACATCCATGCTGTCATGGCCTGTAAGGGTTTTCCAGGTGCAAAACTGTTATTGAGAGATTTTGCTAATTAATGTGAAACTTCTACTGAAGGATATCCTTTCAATTAAGTTAAACTGCATTAGTCTAGCTTGCAGCTCAACTACCATATAAATGTATCCATTGTCACACAAATCCATCATTTTTTCTACCTGCTGTTAAGATTAAATGAAGGCGTGGAATAATGATTTGTATGTTCTGGAGGCAGCAATATTTAGTACACTTAAATGACGAAACCTAAAAAAAATCTCACTTGATGTGATAAACAAAGCCACAGAAGAGAGACATGAATCTTTTTTTGGAAAGTGAATTTATTACTACAGCAAAATGTCTGGAAAGTGTAATTATTGACAGAGAGATGTGTTGTTTTAACCAATTATTCAAAGAAAGTATTCAGGTTTATGAGATCATGCAGTTTTATGTGATAATTTCATTGGTGAACATTTTTTATACAGTTAGAGCTACATCGTGCATTCAGTACAGTGACATAATCAAGTGAAGTAGTCAAATTTGTTTGAAACATTACATCAAGATCAACATCCTGTCTTGAAAAAAGAAAGCATTTTAACGTCTTTGAAATGATTGAAATCTAGGGAAATTATAGTATAATATCTGTGACAAAGATATTTTTGTTTCAAAAATGTTTTGCTTCTAATCACTATCCAGTTCTGCCTTTTGGAAGTTGTATATGTGTGAAGTGTGCGTGTGCATATTTGTGTGTAATGTGTACACTTTCAGCAAGATGCATGCACATGATTCAGCCTGTGAACCATAGCTGAAGAATTAATATTTTATGTGTTCACCATCCTGACATGAAATTATTTGTGGACAACGGCAGCCTGAAATATTGATCCAACGATAAGGATATTCATCAAATATGGATCATTTAATTTCTGACAAAATAATATTCAGATGTTAAAGCATGTTCTTTTCTAAAATGTGAAGAACCTGATGTCCTGATAATGAGCAACATGTAGACTAACTATTCTATTTGAAATTGTATTTCATTGACTAAATATTTTGAACAATTTTAATTAAAACAATTTACATAATATTTGTAAAATATCTGGTTCTAAACAAAGTGTTTCCATATTAGTCATATACAGTTCTTTAATTCCTCTTGTCAGCCTCTCTTTCCACCTTTCACTATCATCACTTCTATTTATTCATGTTCTGCCCTTTGCACATTTAAAGACCTCTCATTTTCTTAATGTTACCCCATTTTCTAAATATTAACCTCCTTGATGATTGTTCATCTCTAACATCTTGCAGTCTGATGAAGATCTATAGCCTTAACTTTCAACAGGGTTGTGGGTGAGGCCAAGACCAATTGAAGAAGGGAATGTACAGAAACTGTCAATGCTAATTTCAGGACATCGTAGTTGTGCTTTTAACATGTTAGCCTCTTTAGCAGTTTGTTAAATGGATAGACTGGAGTGGAAGGAAATATCAATGAAAGGAGGCTTTAACTCCAGACCTAGAGGGACATCCCCAGCAAGTAGAATGGCAGAGAGGTCCACAATCAGGAAAAGAAAGAACACTGGTATCCAGGGTAATTTCAGGCTGAGAAGTTCAAAGACATGTATTACTGAAAAGGCCCCCTTTTTAGACTCGTTTTCCATCTCCAGCTATCCTGAGACAGAATGGTTTCAATTTTAAAATTTGAAAGGTTTCCTGAGGCAAGAGGAAGTGGCTTCAAAATAACAGGGTCACGTAGCCGCATTTTTACATAATTACGCAATGCAAAGTATGGTATGGTACTATTGTGGTTAGTTTATTGGACCTGAGATTCCGACCCCTACACTAATCATGAGGACAGCATAAATTCAAATCCTAACATGACCGTTTGGGTATTTGAATTCTGTTTTAAACTGTGGATTTATTTTAAAGCTACAATCATTAAAAATGGCCTACAAAAAAAAGCTGTTCTTCCCTGTCCTGCATAATAGAATGACTGACTTTGAAGTATAAACCACTCAGTTGTGTCAAACCATTGCAAAGAATTCGACATGGATTGAAACATTCAAAGGGGATGGTCCACTACCCCTATAGCAGATGCGCCTTCACTGCAAGAGTTTGTTTTTTGAAAAGGACATTACAACTAATTGGAATATGTGCATTGAATTGCCCAGCAGAAATAGCAATGTAAGCAGAATGCATGACAGTTTGAAAAGGAACATTTTCCTAATATCCTGGTCAATAGTCACCTCTCAACAAATAAGTGCGAAAAAGATGAACTCCTTATTCATCCAATTACTGTTCTCCGGATGCTGTGTTTTTAAAAATTAATTCACAGGACTGCATTTATTGCTTGTCCCTAATTATCTAGAGAATAGTTAAGAGTTACTACAACAGAGTGACTGCATTTCAAAAATAATTCATGGTAGGGAAGTGCTTTTAGAAGGCCTTGGGGATGTGAAAGTTACCAGGTAAATTACTTCTCTTTGTGGAGCAGGAGAATCAACGTTTCGAGCATAAGCTGTTCATCAGGAATGAGGGGGTGGCCCAAGGGGGCTGAGAGATAAATGGGAGAGGGCTGGGGCTGGGGGTAATGTAGCTGAAAATACAATAGGTAGGTGAAGTTGGGAGTGAAGGTGATAGGTCGGAGGGGAGGGTGGAGCAGATAGGTGGGAAGGAAGATGGACAGGTGGGACATGTCAAAAGGGCGGTGCCAAGTTGGAAGGTTGGATCTGGGATAAGATGGGGGTGGGGATGGGGGGACGGATGCAGAAACTGGTGAAATACACATTGATTCCTTATGGTTGGAGGGTCCCAAGGTGGAAGATGACATGTCCTTCCTCCAGGTGTCGGGTGGTAAGCATTTGGCGGTGGAAGAAGCCCACAACCTGCATGTCCTTGGCGGAGTGGGAGGAGGAGTTAAAGTGTTCGGCCGTGGAGCGGTTAGTTTGTTTTGTGCACGTGTCCTGGAGATGTTCCTTGAAACTTACGCAAGTAAGCATCCTGTCTCTCCAGTGTCGAGGAGATCACATCAGGAGCAATAGATACAGTAAGTGACGTGTATGGATATGCAGGTAAATCTCTGACGGATGTGGAAGGCTCCTTTGGGGCCTTGGACAGAGGTAAGGTTTTGGCAGTGGAGGAGGCCCAGGATCTGCATGTCCTTGGTGGAGTGGGAGGGGGAGTTAAAGTGTTTGGCCACAGGGTGGTGGGGTTGTGCGTGCGTGCGTGTTTCGTGCATGTGTCCTGAAGATGTTCCTTGAAATCTTCTGCAAGTAGGCATCCTGTCTCCCCAGTGCACAGGAGATCACACCAGGAGCAATAGATATAGTAGTGTGGAAGTGCAGGTAAATCTCTGACTGATGTGGAAGGCTCCTTTGTGGCCTTGGACGGAGGTAAGGGGGAGATGTGGGTGCAGGCTTTACAATTCTTGCAGTGGCAGGGGAAGGTGCTGGGAGGCGTGGACCTGACAAGGGAGTGACAGAGGGCATGTCAGGTCACCACCCGTGGCTGAACACTATAACACCTCCTCCCACTCTGCCAAGGACATACAGGTCCTGGACCTCCTCCATTGCCACACCTCACCACCCGACACCTGGACAAAACACCTCATCTTCCACCTTGGGGGCCTACAACCATAAGGGATCAATGTGGATTTCACCAGTTTCCTCATTTCTCCTCCTTCCACCTTTCCCCAGATCTAATCTTTCAACTCAGCACCGCACTCATGACCTGTCCCACCTGTCCATTACCTTTCCCATCTATTCGCTCTGCCCTTCTCTCCAACCTATCACCTGCACCTCCAGTTTCATCTACCTATCGCATTCCCAGCTACCTTCCCCCCAGCCCCATGCCCATCCCATTTATCTCTCAGCACCCTTGGTCCACCCCCTCATTCCTGATGAACAGCTTATGCTCGAAATGTCAATTCACCTGCTCCACGGATGCTGCCTGACCAGCTGTGCTTTTCCAGCACCACACTCTTGATCTGATTGCCAGGATTTGCAGTGCTCACTTTCTCCCATATTAATCCTCTTTCCTTGCTAAATTCATGGCATGAGAAAGTTTCTTATTCTGTTCAGGATTCACATTTTAAAAACTTAATCTGATTGGGAATTATCTCTTACGTGGAACCCATGCTTGGCTTATTACTTTATTTGCTGTGTCTTGGATTTTATTCTATTTGCTTGTTTATTTGTCATCAAAGTGCATGCAGTATAAGGCTCCATTGAGCATAAGAGAAAAGTATAATATTCTTTATTACATATAAGATGAATCTCATTTAATATACTGAGGAAAGGCTCAGAAATCATTCCCATTTCCAAACTAATGAATTAAATCCCAGAATGTGGCCTGGTTGTTTGTTTTTTTGAAACTTAGCAGTATGAGATTTCCGCTTGCTAATTTGATCTTTCCAATAAGTGATAACATTTCCCTCTGGGGAAGGCTGGTGAGGCTCAGAGTTGGGGTCAGTGTTGGGTGAAGTTGGTGGTGCTGTCAGGTTAACTATGCAGGGCACATTTGAAATAGGAATCATGCTCCTGATTGGTACTTAACCATTCTGCTGCTTTAGCTGCAGCAGTCACAAAGATGCTCCTGTTTTCAGCTCACAAGCACTGGGAATAGAGACAAGAGAGGAAAAAAAGAGGTTTAACTGAAACACTTCAACTGGCAGGAGAATGAGAAGCACCAATATCTTAACCAGCACCTCAATTGGCACAAAGGTGGTAAGGCTAGTCATAGAAGCATAAATTACAAACAGGAGGAGGCCATTCAGCCCTAATCCATAATTTATTATGATCATGGCTGACCATCCAACTCAATAGCATGTCCCCGCTTTACCCCATATCCTTTGATCCCTTTATCCCCAAGTGCTATATGCATCTCAGCCCACTCCTCACTACTGGGAACATGCTAACAACAGCAGAAAGATAACAAGTATACCATTCCCACCAACTCTCTCACCTCTCATCACTTGGTCCTAGAAAATCCTCATTATTAACTGGTTACAGTACAGAAGGAGGTGTGTGCAAGCTGCAAGTTTTCTGCAAGAGTAACTCAGTTAGTCCCAATTTCATACCTTTCCTCATAACCTTACGATTTAGTTTTACCTTCAAGTTATTGTTGACAGGAACAATGGGATAAAGGGGCTTGGCGTGAATTAAACAGGAGCCGTAGAATTTATGGCTATGTCAAATTTATGGAAGATTGATTTTGGGAGATCAGCCAGAATTGTGTTGGAGTAGTCAATTCTAGAGATAGGAAAAAACGTGTAATTAATGTTCTGGCTTTTATTAGTTAGTTAAAGTGGAACTGATTAAGAGCAGCCATACTGAGCTGGAAAGACATTGGATGATTATGGCATGATCGCCCATGTCAAAAGATATGGACAGACAATTCATCTTTGTCTCAATCACAGGGTCCAGGGATCATACAAAGCTTGTGTTATCTATCAATGCATTTACCTTCTCAATGGAACATTGTGTGTATTTTGTGTATTGTGTGTATTTTGAATATTATTGTATTAAAACAAGCTGTGCACTGACATTGCACTTTATTATTGCTGCGTGTTGGCTGAAAATTTGTATCTGTAAAACTATGATTAACAAGTTTGAGAAGGGACAATGAGGCGTCATGTGTTGCTGTTTCATAGTGTGGGTAACGATATGAAAATACTTTCTATTTGATAATGGAAAAGTGTGGTGTCAACTTTACATGTGTTGAAAAGAAGAGACACCTCTGTTGATGATATGTGCTGTGATGACTCTTAAATTAGTAGGAGTTGATGCTTTGTTTGCTCCATCCAGGGATCTTACATCACCTCCAATGAAATACAAGTGCATATCTGCGGAGAAGTGGTTTTATTACAAATCCAATAATCTAGAGGCTCAACCTAATAATCTGAGAGATGGATCAATCCCATGTAGCAGCCAGTAGAATTTCGAGACAAAAAAGCTGCAGATGCTGGAATCCAAGGTAGACAGACAGGAAACTGGAAGAAGACAGAAAGCCAGGCAGCATTGGGAGGTAGAGAAGTCAACTTTTAGGATGTAACCCTTCTTCAGGATTGGAAATTTGAAATCAAAAGCTACTTTCAGCTTGATTAAAACTATTATCTTATTGGAAGAAATCCATCTGGTTTACTAATGTCCTTACTTGGTATTGCCTACACCTGAGGAGCAGAAGAATCAATGTTTCAGGCATCATCAGGATGAAGGGCTCATGCCCAAACCATTGATTCGCCTGCTCCTCGGATGCTACCTGACCTGCTGTACTTTCTCAGCACCACATTCACGACTCTAATCTTCAGCATCTGCAGTCCTCAATTTCTCCTCCTTGGTATTGCCTACATGTGACTTCAGTCTTGGGAGACAATAACCTATTGGTATTATTGCTAGACTATTAATCCAGCAGCTCAGGAAACATTCTGGGGAAATGGGTTCAAATCCCTCTTTGACAGATGATGGAATTTGAATTCAGTAAAGAATCTGAAATTAAGGGTCTAATGATGATCATGAAGCCATTGCTGATTGTCAGAAAAGCACAGTCATTCACTCATATCCTTTTGGCAAGGAAATCTGTCAATTGTACCTTGTCTGGCCTCAATGTGGCTCCAAATCCACAGCAATGCAGTTCATTCTTAACTGCTCTCTTGGCAATTAGGGATAGGCAATAAATGTTGGCCTAGCCAGAGATGCCCACATCCTGTGAGTGAATATAAGAAAAAACTTGATTAACTCTTGACAAACCTCTGGAGTGGTTTCAAGGACAATCAAATGCTGGCTTTACCAATAACACAAAACCCCATTTATTTTTAGAAAACTTCTCCGGTCTGAAGAAAATGATATTTTTGTAGAAAATATAAAACAACTTCTGCATACCCTTTACCTGATTGCATCCCCAACAGATACCTGGGTGAAATTACTTAGTTATCCTTTCATATCTTTACTTTCTCTGCAGAGAAAAACAAATTGCAGGAAATCATGTAGCAGTAGTAGCAAGGAATGATGATGGGTGTTCCTGAAGATTTCTGAAGAAGGGCTCATGCCCGAAACGTCGATTCTCCTGCTCCTTGGATGCTGCCTGACCTGCTGCGCTTTTCCAGCAACACATTGTCAGCCATGATGATGAGTATTATCAGGAATTATCAAGTCTTCATTATGAATGAATAGTAAATGCAGTGCTACATTGTTAGTGATGGCAACAAATCATGAGTGCCTATTAGTTTTTAAAATATCAGGTCTTCAGTTAGACAGTACTGAAACCTCTTTCATTTATCCACAAAGGGAAGGCATTGGAGGTTCAGTCTGATAATGAGATGAATGGTCTACAATATTGTGCAATATCAGAGGACACTCAAATTGATTGTAAGACCACTTGTAATGCTGAGTCAAATCTTCTGAATTGCAACTGAGAGTTGCACCTTCATAAAATCAACAGCTTTGGCATTTATTTTTAGTTGCTCTTGGAATGAGAGTGATGTTGGCAAGGAAATATATTTTCTATAAATTCCTAGCTGTCCTGAAAACTGTAGATCTCCTTAACAGCTGCAGCTTTTATGGCGATGGTGCTCTACATGATGTTAAATGGGAATTCTAGGGTATCAATGAGAAATAATGAAGGGATGGCAATGTTTGTCCTAATCAGGATGGCATATGCCAGCTTCAAGCTGCAAGGAAGGTTAGAGACACTGACACTTTTGTCCTACATGCTGGTAGAAATCACAAGGAAACTGCCATTAATGCGACCTTGGGAAGGTGCTGCAGCTTACATTTTAGATTTTATATACTGCACACACACAGATGTAATGAGCAAAAATTGAACCCATAGGCATAGACATCTGTTAAACAAACAATACACACCTAGATTGTGTGAAACTTTGAATTATCATTGTATCTCTATTCATCTAGGCAATTGGTAAGTATTCTTGAGTTAAGCCTTGTCAATATTGGAGAAGTTTTAAGAGAGCAGGACTTTAGCCATTCAATGCCAGATTATTTTAGTTTTTGGTCAGCGGTGATGCATAAAATTGGAGACCTGGCGTAAACATGACACAAGTAGAGGTGAAGGGAGATTTCTCTTTTGCAAAATGTTGTTACCAAATAGTAGAAGGGAGCTTGCTTGATTGGGCCTATATTTACCAAATTTACTCTCTTCATCACTGACACAAGTTGCTAGCAGTGTGCGTTATCCAGAAAATGAACTGCAATAACTTATCAAGGCTCCTCTGATAGCACATTCCAAATACCTGAGCACCATCACCTAGAAGGACAAATTCCGCAGATTCATAAAGACACCATCACTTGCCAGGTCCCCCTCCAAATACTCTGATTTGGAACTTCTTCATTATTCCTTCATTGTGTCTGGATCAAAATCCTATAACTCCATCCTTTATAGCACTGTGCTGATACCCCAAGGATCGCAGTGGTTCATGAAGAAAGCTCACTACCACCTTCTCCAAGGCAATTAGCAATGGGCAATAAATTCTGACTTAGCCAATTATATGTATATCCCATGACTGAATAAAACAGTCACACAAATTTTGCCAGTCCTGCAACAACCTTTGCTTTACAGATAAATGTACAGCCTCAATCCTGGAAATTTCCACAGGTATCGTCCTCAGCTTCATAATTTCCTGACATTTCACATGGGCATGAGAAAAATCACTCACTGAGCCAAAGGATATGTTGAAAAGGGTGCCCAAAAGTTGAGTCAGGAAACACAAGACCTTCGCTTAGCAATTTTCATTTTTCTAAACTGAAATCAGAGGAGTTAGCCATTTTTGTCTTGTGAAATAATCATGATTAATTCCTTTGTGCATTAATTGAAGTAATATGGTCAGCAGGCTATCTTTAGCTTGTTAAAGAAATGAGCATTTCTTTTTGTAACACTCATAACTTCAAATCTTGTTTTTAAATATTATTCCTGCACACAATTCTTTTCCATCCACTGAACTTTCTTGTCATGATTTATGTTAAACTTTGTGTCAGATTTCCTTTCTGTTAGTAATTCTTGTGCTCACATCTAAAATGGAAACTCTGCCTAAACTGAAATCATGCCCAGATATTTATGACGGTTCTGTAGCATCACAGTTCTGCCTCTGCCAGCTGCCCAGTGGATGCTCAGAGAAAATTTGGTGCTCCAACCACTTCCCACTTACTGGCTACTTACCAGATTATGATAATAATTGTATAAAATTACAAAAACAGCCATTCAGATTTTAAAATGGGAACTCAATAAGTTCTGGCTGTCCTGACCAAGTTGTATCTCACCTTCTAATTCTACCTTGGCTGAAGGCCATGCTTATCTTGATACGCTTTGCAATCTAATTAAACCTTTGCCAGTGACCTCAGTGTAAGCCATAATGATGCACATTAATTAAACCTCGGAGATAGACCTCTCAATGTAGTAACTGCAGTTTTATTACTTTTGATGAAAAGGAAGTGGGCTCGCTTGATTTTGCAGTGTGGTCTGGGATGGGAGGGTGACTCCATCCACCAGCCAATGCTGTATGTTTCATGCATATAAAAGAGTTTGAGTTCAGTATTTTCATTGCCTTGAGTTAGTGGTGAATTACGTTAAAACAGTAGGGCCAAATCTGTCAGGAGTGGAGTTAAGAAACAGAAAAAGGATTATAGAATGTTAAAACTTCAGATAGAGTTTTCCCAGTCCTTGGGTGATGCGGGCAATGATGAGAAATGTGAGAAAGTATGTTAAGATTTAATAAAATATGAATCTCAATATCGAGCATAAAGAATTCCAATTTCTTTCTTTAGGTATCACCAGCAAATTCTGATTCTTGCTAATACGCAGGGATGACTTTATTTCCACGTATTTGCATTGCATTATTAGCTCATCCCACCTCATTTCTATGGAACTTATGATTTACCCAGCCACTGAGAAAGAGAGTCACTTACTTCTCAAGGCCTCCATTTTAAGGTCCACTCACCAAAATATCATTAAATGCTTTATGTTCAGTATCTGCTTCCACCTTTTGTATATGGAAGTCGGCATTGACTGATTTTGGACACCAGACAAACACTTCAGAACTTCATCACTGCATCTTGGTCATCACTACACCTTACCTTTTAATACTCCTGCCAGGTTGCTCTGCATGCAGATATGCACTCACATCCCGTTCATCTGCACAGGATGCATTTTATGGGATCCAAAGGCAAATGAGCAGAAGTAGGCCATTCAGCCCATTGAATATGATAATCCTCAACTTCACTTTCATTTCTTTCCCTTGTAACCCTTGATTCCTTTACACTGATTAGAAATCTGTCTATCTCAGCCCTGAAATAAACTCAATAAACCGATTCAAAACCTGCTGAGGGAAGAAATTCCTTCTGATCTCTGTCTTAAATGTGCAACCCCTGAGATTATGCCCTTTGGTTTCCAAAAGGAGAAAGAATTTTTCTACATCCATTCTGTCAAGTTTGCTAAGATCTAGTTCAATAAGGTGGTTTGGAGCTTAAAAATGTGTTGCTGGAAAAGCACAGCAGGTCAGGCAGCATCAAAGGAGAAGGAGAATTGATGTTTCTGGCATAAGCCCTTCTTCAGGAAGCTCTATTCCTGATGAAGGGCTTTTGCCCGAAATGTCGGTTTTCCTGCTCCTCGGATGCTGCCTGAACTGCTGTGCTTTTCCAGCACCACTCTAATCTAGAAACAGCATAGGAGGGCACAGGGTGCTTTGGAAGGAAATATTTACAAGTCATCACCTTGACTTCAATGGAAGGACAATGGTCTGCTGTTACAGCCAAGCCACTGTGAGAAACCAAAGGATGAGGTAGCACATTGCTGATACTGACTGTCAAATAAAAGGTTTGCTGGAAGCATAGGGATGCTATAATCTGATCATATTGACAGGGACAGCAACATAAATTGAACATGAAGGGTGGAGGGATAGTCTTGCATGTCAGATAGAGCATGTAACTCACTCACAGGAGCGTGAACTGGACAACATTTTTGACAAAATCTCAATTGTGTAATCAGGTGGCTGCCAATATATTCACAGTGTGCTGAATAAGTTTCTTTTATCTGTGGGAGAAAGTGGGCATATTTGTTCGATGAGGCAGAGTTCGGATTGTTGTTGAGCAATGGTCGTCACACCTCTCTGTTAATAGAATAAATCTTTGCCTCCCGCCTCAGGCGACCGACTGTGTGGAGTTTGCACATTCTCCCCGTGTCTGCGTGGGTTTCCTCCGGGTGCTCCGGTTTCCTCCCACACTCCAAAAATGTGCAGGTTAGGTGAATTGGCCACGCTAAATTGCCTGTAGTGTTAGGTGCAGGGGTAAATGTAGGGGAATGGGTCTGGGTGCGCTTCGGCGGGTCGGTGTGGACTTGTTGGGCCGAAGGGCCTGTTTCCACACTGTAAGTAAGTAATCTAAGAAGAGTGTACCCATGAGTGGATCATGTAGTCATACACAAGGTTGCTGTAAGTGTACAATGTGAGACAAACATTCACTCTATCTTTGATCTCACAGTGCTCTTCTCATTAAAATTCATCTCTGTCTTCTGTAGGTAGCAGCTGAAGCTGGGTCAATTGTTCAATTTAAATCTGAGGTTGATAGATTTCTATTAACCAAAGTTATTGAGAGCTGAAAATGTGTTGCTGGAAAAGCGCAGCAGGTCAGGCAGCATCCAAGGAACAAGAGAATCGACGTTTCGGGCATAAGCCCTTCTTCAGGAAAGGCTTATGCCCGAAACGTCGATTCTCCTGCTCCTTGGATGCTGCCTGATCTGCTGCGCTTTTCAGCTCTGATCTCCAGCATCTGCAGTCCTCACTTTCTCCTCAAAGTTATTGAGAGCAGAGATAACTAAAGGGAGCTCAGTTACCGAACAGTCTTGATCCCTCTGAATAGAATGCACTACAGGAGTTACATGGTCTGGTTGTTTTCCTACAGTCCTTTGTTATTTAATATCAACAAAAAAGACCTACAGTAGGCACCTTTTTTAAAATTCATTTATGGGATGTGGGCATTGCTGACTAGGCCAGCATTTAATGCCCATGTCTAATTATCCAGTGAGCAGTTAAGAGTCTACCTCATTGCTATGGATCTGGAGTTACACTAGGCCAGGCCAGTAGGGATGGCAGTTTCCTTCCCTAAAGGACATTTGTGAACTAGATGGTTTCCTCTGGCAATTGGCAATGGATTCATAGTTAATGTTAGACTCTTTAATCCCTGATTCTTCCTTTCATTGCAATAAAAAAAATGACAAAATTATCCACGTGCCTGATTTTGATTTCTCGCTAGATATCACTCTGGGACAGACCGGGATAAACAACATAGAAAAGAAAGCCATTGATGGAGTCTGCCTGCTTGGATGGTTTTGAATGAGGGGAATGGAATTTTAATAAGTGGGAAAAAGATGACAAAAAAGTTCCTTAATTATAATTTGATTTGAGTCATATTAATAAGTAAACAAAAGAAACACATGAAAAAAATCATTTCACTGCTGCCCAAGAGCAAAAATCGGTAAAACTTGCAAATGACAAGTACTTGACCAACTTGTATTTTTCAAAATGGAGGACTGCTAGCATTCACGTTCATGTCTAAATGTTGCTGGTTTATCACCCGGGTGGATAAGTTTAGACTAAACAATTTGAATAAGATATGTTTTCCTGTTTCAATAAATCCTACCCAATTTAGTATGCCCTCCATACTACAATCCTTCTCCTCACTGACATGCCCATTTATTACAGATGGTTAAAATTTGAAAAGTTTATAGCCTGACCAGATTATTACCCCAGCATGTCATCACTTCTCCATGCTTTATTTATTTACAGCTGACTCTATCATCAAACACAATCATTGCACATAAATACTCAGCAAGATTATGAAGAATTATATCTTAAAAATTGAGTCAAATATTACTAAGCATGAACGAGTGGTTAAAAATTAGTTTTTGGTTTGAATGCTTAACATGACAAATATGTAAAGAGCATACTTTATTCTGAATGAGAACCACATAGAGAAGTTGAAAAAGCCCCAGAAAGTATAGAAAGTGTGTTGCGTTCTCTGTTTATTGCCTCTTTTTTTTTACTGACTTTCATTAGTACTTAAGGAAGTGTATGTTTTCTCTTGGGAATTATGGAATGTAAGTAAAAAAAATTCATCCAGCACATCTACAGTCCACAGCAGGACAGGGAAACAAAGCTGAACTATTCCAAGATATAATTCTGTATTGAAGTCAACAAGAAAAGAATGCTTATCTCTTGACAATTACTACAACACTAACAGTAAGTGAAGATAACTATTTGTCACTTAATAATTTAAAAAAAATCACCATTCAGGTAATATATGCTCACTTATATCAAAACTGTCTTATCACTGACTGAATCTATTAAGGCTAATAGATCTTACAATAGCAAGCAAGGTTACATGAAAATGATTGCATAGATGAATTGTATATATTGCTCTGTATTTTTTTATGTATATCCAATCACTTTCAAAGTTATGAAATCTACTGAGGTCTATAGAGATGAACTATAATGTGCATCCTATGCACTTCGCTATTTAGAGGCCAAATTACATTTCTCATTGTTACTGAAACTATGGAAGCATAAATCCTAAACCAAGGGCAATGGCTATTATCTGACATGTTCAAGAAATTGGACGGTTTCCAAAAGCACTACCATAGAACCTTACTTCAATTTTATGAGACTTCTCACCATCAAGGCAATGGAGAATGGAATGAACTCCAAGCGTTCATAAATCATCCTCTGGAGCTAATTGTTAACAGCCATAAAGATCCCCGGCACCTTAGCCTTTATTTGGATGGGAGAATGGTCGCGTAGTAGCGATATTTTACTAGTTTAATAATTGACAAGCCAAGAACAGGAGTTCACATCCTAACACAGCAGCTGGGAGTTTAAATTTACTTAAATAAATCTGCATTTTATAAAAAATATCAGTAATGGGGAGCAAAGAAGCATAACTGATCGTCATGTAAATCCATCTGGTTCCCTAATGTCTTCAACAAAGATCTGCCGTTTTTACACAGCCTGGCTTTAATGTGATTATGGACACATAGCAACACAGCTAGCTCTGAAATGGCCAGGCTTCAGACATATGGGGTGAAATGCCAGCTCTGATAGCTGTCTGACCTCCCATTATCCCGGAAGCCAGGGTACTGCTCATGATCAACTTCTCCCATGCTCAACTGGATGCACAAATGGTCAACTAAGAGGTTACCTTTTGTAAAATTGCAGGTGGGTCCATTCACAAATGTGGGCTGGTGATCAATTCTTTATCCCAAAATTGGGATGATGAATTACCTCAAAAATTCAGCTTGAAGTGTCTTTCTACTCTGCCATCTGTGTTGCACCGCTCTGTTGTTGAATTTAGGCAAAATGTGAGTTTCTTAGGATAATACTTTGCAAATTTGGGTACAGCATGGCTGTTCATGATGGTGAACTCTTCATATGGATGTAGTTATCCCGAGTCTATACAAAACCTAATTGAATACATATTGCTATTAGTGTTCTTACAATAATAATACAAGCATTGTTATGTTGTCATTTTCATTTTAAATGCAATGCATGAACACTATACATACATATTATTTTAATGCAGGATGATTTTTAAGATGTCTTTTTTGATACTTATAAAATACCAGAATAAATAATTTATAGGGAATTATGTAATTTTCTTTATTGGCCAACTAACTGGAATAGAAGTCAGATTGCTAAATAGCTGAAATACAGTACTAGATTAGATTACTTACAGTGTGGAAATAGGCCCTTCAGCCCAACAAATCCACACCAACTCGCCAAAGCGCAACCCACCCATTCCCCTACACCTAACACTGCGGGCAATTTAGCATGGCCAATTCACCTGACCAGCACATCTTTGGACTGTGGGAGGAAACCAGAGCACCCGGAGGAAACCCACACAGACACAGGGAGAAGGTGCAAACTCCACACAGTCAGTCGCCTGAGTCGGGAATTGAACCCAGGTCTCTGGCACTGTGAGGCAGCAGTGCTAACCACTGTGCCACCGTGCCGCCCACTAGGACCTTAGAATGTGGAGAACCAACTCTGCAAATTTTTAGCCAAGGAAGACAATGTTGCTCTAGGATTAGTAATTTTTTTTTAGATTAGATTACTTACAGTGTGGAAACAGGCCCTTCGGCCCAACAAGTCCACACCGCCCCGCCGAAGCGCAACCCACCCATACCCCTACAGTTACCCCTTACCTAACACTAAGGGCAATTTAGCATGGTCAATTCACCTAACCTGCACATCTTTGGACTGTGGGAGGAAACCGGAGCACCCGGAGGAAACCCACGCAGACACGGGGAGAACGTGCAAACTCCACACAGTCAGTCGCCTGAGGCGGGAATTGAACCCAGGTCTCTGGCGCTGTGAGGCAGCAATGCTAACCACTGTGCCACCATGCCGCTTGAAACAGAGTGGCATCGTAGTTTTTATGAGTTCATGGAAGTTTTGCCTGATGACAGCCTTTGGATTTATCCAGCTACAGTTTGTTGAAAATCTGTAAATGCAGGGCAGCCAAAGACCTGCAGAACAAGCAAAATGAAAACCTCCCAGTCTCCATTTTACCCAGTGCAAGAGAAAAGACAGAAAAAAAGGTTAATAGAAAGAATTCTAACAAGGAAAGGCCTAGTTCACCAGACCAATTTCAAAGCAAAGAACAATCATTACTTTAAGAAAACGCATTGTTGAATACAAAAGGAGTGTGAGAGACATGATAACAATTGTGGGTGGCACGGTGACACAGTGGTTAGCATTATTGTTTCACTGTGCCTGAGACCGGGTTCAATTTCCGCCTCAGGTGACTGACTGTGTGGAGTTTGCACATTCTCCCCGTGTCTGTGTGGGTTTCCTCCGGGTGCTCCAGTTTCCTCCCACAGTCCAAAGGTGTGCAGGTTAGGTGAATTGGCCATGCTAAATTGCCCGTAGTGTTAGGTGAAGGGGTAAATTTAGGGGTATGGGTGTGTTGCGCTTCGGCGGGTCGGTGTGGACTTGATGAGCCGAAGGGCCTGTTTCCACACTGTAAGTAATCTAATCTAATCATATCCTTGGGATCTGCACTTTTGCTCTTTCAAAATTTATTACTTGTCTATATATCTCTCACCAGAACCTCTGTATTTATAATAAATAATTGTGTGCATATTTTAAAGGGATAGAGTTTATGATGCACAGTAGTAAACATTTGAAAATCCACAAGAACTTTCCCAACACTGCAACCCTTCCCATTGCCCCCTTCACCCTCATTGAACAAAGGATTCCTGAGGTCCATTCCTCACTATTCCTCCTAATATTTATTAGTTTAGAACCAGTTTAGTTTTCTATGTCTCTGCTTATTCTGTTGACCTGTCTTATTTTTTTCAAGCTCTTTCTTGTTTCCATACATTTCAAGATTGTGCTCCCTGTTCAAATCCCACACTAGCAAGTGGCGAGATTGAATACAAAACTTACCCTGTAAATTTTTGAGTTATTGGAAAAACAAAATACATTACAAATATATTATCACTGCTAACCATTCATATTAATATTAATTCACATACATTCACATACACACACACTCTTACACCCGATCACACTCACACAGACCCTCTCTCATACATACATTCTCTCTCAGAGACACACACTCACACGCACGCGCACGTTCACACCTATCAACTTATCCGTCACACTTGTGCACACACTCTATTAAGCATGTATATACATCCACTCTCATACTCACACATACACTCTCTCCTTCTCTCCCACACACACTCACAGTCTCTCACTCTCTCCCTCACACGCACAGACACATGCTCGCACACAAACATATGGGTAAATTTGCATTTGCAGATTTGTATTGTAGATACATTCTATTTTGTTCAAAAAGCACACAATCTGTAGACAGTCAGTGCATGTGACATTTTATCAATTCCTACTTTGGAAATAGAATAAGTCTGACTCAAGGTTGGGATACAGACAGACTCTAACCTTACACCTTTATTGCATTGTCTGAGCTGAGATGTCACCTTTTTTTATGAAACCTTAAGTTATCTTGGGAATGTGACTTGAAAGAAGTTGTGGGATTTACATATTAATAAATCAAAACCTGAAATTCCATTCTAAGTGATTAAAGACTTAACAGCAAACTAGGTTTGTTCAATACATTACATCAGTTATACGACACTTTGATCTTTTACTATAAATTCTGTGTCCTATGATCCTGCCCCAGTAGATACCTGATGAAAGAACAGCACTCCAAAACTTGTACTTCCAAATAAACCTGTTGAACTATAACCTGGGGTTGTGCGATTTTCAACTTTGTCCACCCAGTCCAACATCGACACCTCAACATCATCATTAGACTCTTAATTCAATTTTTAAAATATTTTTAATGAATTCAAACATGATCTGCCTTGGCAGGATTTGAATCCAGGTTCCCATAACATTGCATAGGACCTTTTGGATTGATGGTCTAGTGATAGTACACTAGATCATAGCCTCACCATCATGAATTGCTTGTGTGTATGTGTGAGTATATAGTGTAGTAGAGTCACCTGTAGTGTCACATGTACCCAAGGTCCTGGTTGAGGCCATCCCCATGGTTACTGAATTTGGATATCAGCCTCTGCTCGGCAACTTTTCGTTGATGCGTATCCCAAAGTTCACCTTGGAGGGTAGTCACCCGAAGATCTGAGGCCGAATGTCCCTGGCTGCTGAAGTGTTCCCTGACTGGGAGGGAATATCCATGTCTGCCGATTGTTGCATGGTGTCCATTCATCTGTTGTCGTAGCGTCTGCCTGGTCTCACCAATGTATCATGCCTCTGGGCATCCTTGCCTGCCGCATATGAGATAGACAATGTTGGCCGAGTCATATGCCAATGGCATTGCTGCAACAGCCTCAGTACTCAATATCAACACCTGCCAATCTCCGAGCACCATCCTACAACTCATCCGTTTCATCCTCGACCACAGCATCTTCACATTTGACAATTAGTTCTTCATCCGGACACTCGAAAAAGCCATGGAGATCAAATTTGCACCCTAATATGCCAACATTTTCGTGCACATATTTGTACAAGACTTCTTGCTGCACCAGACCTCCAACCAGCAATATACCCCGGATATATTGGCAACATTTTCTTCCTCTGGACCAATGGCGAGGTGTCACTGAAACTACCACACAGCGATATCAACAAGTTTCATCTCAACATTAGACTTATCATGGACTACTCTTTAGAATCAGTCTCATTCTTGGACATACATATGTCAATCAAGGAGAGGCACCTCAGTGCCTCTTTCTACCGCAAGCCCACAGATTACCTCACAATGCTGCACTTCTCTAGCTTCTACCCAAAATATATTAAAACAGTCAACCTGACGGAGAAGTCCTATGCATACACAGGATCTGTTCAGATGAGGAAGAATGTGACGGACCTGAAGATGCGGAAGGATGCCCTCATAAGAATAGGGTATGATGCTCAACCAATCGATTGCCCATTTTGGCATGCCACAGCAAGAAATCGTAATCACCTCCTCAGGAGACAGACAGACAGACACGGAATGTGACCGATAAGGTACTCTTCCTTGTCCAGTACTTCCCAGGAGCGGAGAAACTACACCATGTTCTTTGCAGCCTACAACACATTGTTGATGAGGATGACCATCTCGCCAAGATCTTCCCTACGCCTCCACTTTTTGCCTTTAAACAATCACGAAACCTTAAATAGATCATTGTTTGCAGCAAACTGCCCAGCCTTCAGGACAACATTGACCACGTCACTGTACAACCCTGTCAAGGCAACCACTGCAAGACCATTACATGAGGACATCACCCAGCAGGTGCACGGCAGATACTATGTGACTCAGCCAATGTTGTCTATTTCATACACTGTGGCAAGAATGCCCTGAGACATGGTACATTGGCGAGACCAAGCAGACAATATGACAATGGATGAATGGACACCGCATAACAATCGCCAGACAGGAATGTTCTGTCCCAGTCGGACAACACTTCAGCCGTCAAGGACATTTGCCCTCGGATCTTCAGGTGACCATCCTCCAAGGCAGACTTCGGGATTCGCAACAATGCAGAGGGCCAAGCAGGGGCTGATAGCCAATTTTGGTACCCATGGAGATGGCCTCAACCGGGACCTTGGGTTCATATCACACTACAGGTGACCCTACTACATTATACCTTCTCACACACAAGCACATATACAATGGAGATGGCCTCAACCGGGACCTTGGGTTCATATCACACTACAGGTGACCCTACTACACAAGCACATATACACACACAGTCTTACACACTCATATACTCATGCAGACCCTCTTTCATACACACACTCTCTTAGACACACACACACTTATCCATTCACACTCATGTGCGCACCTTTTCATAGGCATATATTTTTCACATTCACGCGCACACTGTATCAAGCATACACACAGACACAGACACACACACACACAAACACTCTCACACACACACACACTCACACAATCTCTCTTCTCTCTCACACATATACACACACACGCACTCTCTCACTGTCTTTCTCCCTCACATGGACACACACTCACGCGCACATACACACACGTATAAATGTATGGGGTGAATTTGCGTTTGCAAATTTGTATTTGCAGATACATTCTATTTTGTTCAAAAAGCACACAATCTATAAGCAGTCAGTCCATGTGACATTTTATCACTTCCTATTTTGGAAATAGAACCATTCTGACTTAAGGTTTGGATACAGACAGACTCTAACCTCACATCTTTAATGCATTGTCTAAGCTGAGATGTCACCTTTTTTCATGAAACCTTAAGTTATCTTGGGATTCTGGGATTTACATATTAATGAATTGAAATCTGCAATCCCATCCTAAGTGATTAAAGATTTAACAGCAATTTGAGTTGGTTCAATTTATCACATAAGTTGTACGACACGTTGATCTTATGCTATAAATTCTGTGTCCTATGATCCTGCCCCACTAAGCTACCTGATGAAGGAGCAGCACTTCAAAAGCTTGTACTTCCAAATAAACCTGTTGGACTATAACCTGTGTGAGTCTAATGATGATCATGAAACTAATCGTTGGAAAACCCATTTGTTTCACTAATATCCTTTAGGGAAGGAAACCATCATCCTTTTCTGGTCTGGCCTACATGTGACTCCAGATCCACATGATGTGATTGATTCTTAACTGCTCTCTGGGCAATTTGGGATAGGCAATAAATGCTCACCCTAACCAGTAATACCCTCATCCTGTGGATGAATTTTAAGAAGTCTATTTCCAGCTCTCATGATACTTAATGACTTCATGGCCATTTGGCAGACAATATGTGCTGTAATTACCCACATTGCACAATTAAAATATGCTGGTTGACTAACTAGATCTAGGTATTCATAGTACTATGGGTGGAGTCTTACAGAGGGCTGAGTGATGTGGGCTATTGTGTGATATATGACAAATTAGATAAGAAATCCGGTGAGACATATCTCAACGTGCAGGACAACTTGTTGCATTTATGCATTGACTGAGAAACGAGCTCTCACAAGGTTATGGCAAATTGCCAATAAAGATGGATTTTAACCTGTTAAACACATTAATAATACTGCAACCCACCTTTATTACCTTACTTTACCAAACGTGCTGAACAAGCTAGATATCATGAATTTTTGAATTGGTGGTCAGAAGGGTATCTGGCAACTTTAGCTTGACATTGATTATGAGGCGCCTTCATATTCCTCAGCATCAAAAAATATCTCAGGGCATGAACCAAGGGTATCAGTTGCATGTACCACTTATCCATGGACATTGGCATCTGACATTTACAAACTTCTCCAGACTACCATAGCAGCCCCTCAGCAGCGAGGTCAGCCATGTACTACAGAGCACAATGGAAACAAGTGATGAGAGGCATTTTATGCATGCACAGTACTCAACTCATGGATTGGACCAGCTTGCATTATTGGCCCTGGATGGTTGGTTAAGTGACCCTGGAGCCATTTGTGTTAGAATGGTCCTGGCATCCTGAGGGTCTTGCAAGTGAACCTTCTTCAGTTCGATATTCAGTAGAGTTGCTGGGGGCAGGCAGGGTGAAGGAGGGGGGCCCGACCACCTCTGCAATGGCCTTGGAAGAGACTTCTGAAGGGCCTATGTGTGGTGATTCCTCCTGCTAAATGCAGGCTGTTACAGGTACACAATCCTTTATACGAAACACTCGGGACCAGCTGATGTTCGGAATTTGGAACTTTTCAAATTTCGGAATAAGTGACAGTTTGACGGTGAAATATGAAAATATCTTACTGAGCAGCAGACTCACTGAGTACAAGGGCCCTGAGACAGAATTGAGGCCTGCCAGTTCTGGGCCATGCCCATCCATTTCACATCTGAGTGACACACATCGAGTGGGTGTGGAGTTGGGTTAACTGTTTGCACGCCCAACAACCTTGTTAGTGAGAAAAACATTTCATGAAAAAACCTTCAGATTTTGGATTTCGGGATTTCTGATAAAGAGTTGTCTACCTGTACCACTCTGTCTCCTTGTGAATAAGGGCACCAACAGTGCAAGCCAGGGTTCCGTCCTCTTGTTGTCATGTCTTTTGGTCCTGAGGGCAATGGCTGGGGAAATGGAGTGCAGGTGTGTGCACCTCACCAGTAGTCCCTGAAGGTGGTAGACCTGTCTCTCCATTGGCAACCATCAACCTGTCCATGGAGGCAGATAGATGATCCCATGATTCACTGCACTGCTCCAACATTTGAACAATGTAGGCCATTGCATCCCAGATACCTGTCTGACACTCCTGTTCCTCCCTGTGCATGTGAACAAAGTTTTTGATTGCCGACACCACAGGGTCCTCTCTTGCCTGGGGCTGAACTGGTGTTGTGTCTCCAGCAGTGCTCAGAGTGCCAGGGTCAAGGAGTGTTTTTTCCTCAGTCAAAAAATGTGGCACTGGAAAGGAGCCACACTTTTTGTCTCTTATCTCCAGCATCTATAGTCTTCACTTTCTCTTAGTGTTTCTTCCTCAGCCAGCTAAGGAGCTGTTTCAGTGAGATACTCATCAGATTGTGCCCCCATATGTCCTAAGCTGCATATGCCCACCCAGGTGTCAGGAGCTGAGTTGGTTGGTGGTACAGGAGGCAGCTGCTTCCCTGAGGCCTTGGTACTCTCATCCTTGGAGCTCAAGGAAGTGTCTTCTGATGGAGCTGATTGTTTCGACGTAGAAGTGGTGGGCTTCCCATTGAAACCTGCAATATATAAGGGAGAGATGGTTAGAAGTGATGCGCTTCCCAATGAATGAGATTGACAGCAGGGTTACCGTGAGAATTGCAGTGAAACAAAACATGTTACCAGTGTGGTAGGCAGGACATGGATGTCACAGTTTGCACAAAAGAGCAGTCCCAGTCTTCTCCAAAGGATTGTCTCCCAATAGCAGCTGAAGAGTTGGATGTCTTGGCACTCCTTTAGCCATCTTTCTGCCTTTTTGTGGGCTGTCTTCCCCTGGAAAGAGGGAAAAGGAGGAATTGAGTGAAAGTAAAAGTGGCTGGCTGTTAGAGTGTAGAACTTATGCAGTGTTGGTGAGGTGGGGCTTGGATCGGAGAGTGTGGGGGCAGGAGTGGTGGCATGGGGTGTTGGTAAGAATGAGTGAGAGAGGATACAACTGTGAGATGCAATAGAGACGGTATGAACCTGTATAGGAGGTACATTCAGTCGCTGAGATTGAATGAGAGTGAGGTAGCACAAAGTGAAATGTGGCATTTCCTTTGGTGGAACAGAAGTGTTCATTGACCCTCTTACAGTGCTGGTGGCTATTCTGCCACACCACTGAGCTGGCACTGAGCCAGCTGGTGTCTTCAGGCCAAGCTGCCAGGATCTGGTGGTGAGTCCTCCACTACTAGCTCTCAAGGAACAGACAGGTCAGGCAGCATCCGAGGAGCAGGAAAATCAATGTTTTGGGTGAAAGCCCTTCATTGGGCTTTCGCCCAAAACATCGATTTTCCTGCTCCTCAGATGTTGCCTGACCTGCTGTGCTTTTCCAGCACCACTCTATTCTAGACTCTGGTTTCCAGCATTTGCAGTCCTCACTTTTGCCTCAGGGAACAGACACCCTATTGTTGCCTCATCCCCTCCACGAGAATCCCCTGGTCCCTGCTGGAGTTTTGCAACACCATCTTCTCCTTCTCTGTAACGTTTAGATGGTTCCATCAATGAGCAGGGCAGCTTCAGAATGCTAGTGCCTCTCTCAGTGCACAGAGGCCTTTTACAAGTGACACAGCCCTCAGGGATGCTGGTCATTTTGCATATATCTGGTGAGAGGTGACCTTTTCTGGAATTATGCATTTTAAGATGATGACGGCATTGGAAGTGTTGGGGTGGGTAGTTAATGAGGCGTGATTGGTAAGATCCTGCAAGAAATCTCACTGAGCCTCATAGTAAGAATCACTCCAAAAACTCTGATAGCCAAATAAGCACAAAATTTAGTCTTACATTGCCAAATGATAACTAGCTTCCTGCAACAACCTCATTTTATGGAAGACCCATGAGATAGAGCAAACCTTGATAGTATTTTTACTTGGATCAATTCTTTCCAGGGTTGGAGGATTTGAGCTATGGGGAGAGGCTGAACAGGCTGGGGCTGTTTTCCCTGGAGCATCGGAGGCTGAGGAATGACCTTACAGAGGTTTACAAAATTATGAGGGGTACGGATAGGGTAAATAGGCAAAGTCTTTTTCCTGGGATCAGGGAGTCCAGAACTAGACGGCATAGGTTTAGGGTGAGAGGGGAAAGATATAAAAGAGACCTAAGGGGCAACGTTTTCACACAGTAGGTGGTACTTGTATGGAATGAGCTGTCAGAGGATGTGGTGGAGGTTGGTACAATTGCAACACTTAAGAGGAATTTGGATGGGTATATGAATAGGAAGGGTTTGGAGGGATATGGGCCGAGTACTGGCAGGTGGGACTAGATTGGGTTGGGATTTCTGGTCGGCATGGATGGGTTGGACCGAAGGGTCTGTATCCATGCTGTACATCTCTATGACTCTTCAATGTTTTAAGTTTGCTCATTTTCTGGCATCAGATGGTCACTTGGTCTTGAAAATTGGAAACTTCCTGCATCTGATACACCTATTGGTCAACATTAGAAACAAATGTCTTTTAGATAGCCAAGGTACTGATAGAAAATTGGAATTTGGTACTCTTTATATACACAAAAATTAAATTCCAATTATACTTAAAATGGCCTTCCAGAAGCTGCTTAAAATTTGGGTGGAACATTTTTCAGAAGCTTCCCCCCCCACCTCAAAAGATATTTATTCATAAAGATTGCAAGGGTACATTGTCAAACATTTACACATACAAATTACAGAACATGAAATTAAATTTCACTTGCCTCTATACAGTACGTATCGTGCCTTCTTATGTGCTTCAATATAATTACTGTACACTTATTACTTGCCATGACTTGGAGGTCTCGTTGTTGGACTGGGGTGGGCAAAGTTAAAAATCACACAACACCAGGTTATAGTCCAACATGTTTATTTGGAAGCACTAGCTTTCGGAGCACTGCTCCTTCATTAGGTGGTTGTGGATGTAAAGATCATGCTGACGGAATTTATAGCCAAAGGTGTCCAATGTCATGGAGATGTGAGACAGTAAACAATCTTAGATTAAAACTTTCATCTTTTATAATGAGATATGCTGGTTTCTGTTCTTTGATATGTAAATCCCAGAACTTCTTTTAAATTGCATTCTCAAAATATGGAGATACCGGTGTTGGACTGGGGTGTACAAAGTTAAAGATCACACAACACCAGATTATAGTCCAACAGGTTTAATTGGAAGCACACTAGCTTTCAGAGTGACGCTCCTTCCTCAGGTGATAGGCACCTGAGGAAGGAGCTTCGCTCCGAAAGCTAGTGTGCTTCCAATTAAACCTGTTGGACTATAACCTGGTGTTGTGTGATTTTTAACATTCTCAAATTAACTCAGGTTTTTAGCAATAGGTGTGAAGTCTGTCTGTGCCCCAATGCTATATCAGACTGACAAACCCTCTGTATAGTTCTACAGAGTTTTACATGGATGCATGCAGCAAAATAAAACATAATTCTGCAAAAACAAATGCATCCTATTAGCTTATATGTATGCGCATGTCGGGATGACAGATTGAGTGTGCATGCGAGTGTATGCGTTTGGGTGTGAGTGCACGTGATAGAGTGTGTGTAAGCTTGGTTAATTGTGTGAGTGTGATGGGGTATGTGTGAGAGGGTGCGTATGTTAGTGTGAGTGTGGGGAGTTATGTGTATGCATATGAGAGTGTGTGTGTGTGTGTCATCTGGAGTGTGAAATGAACCTAAGGTCCCGGTTGAGGCCATTCCCATGGCTACCAAACTTGGCTATCAGCCTCTGCTCAGCCACTCTGCATTGTTGCCTGTCCCAAAGTCCGCCTTAGAGGATGGCCACCCGAAGGTCCAAGGCTGAATGTCCCGGACTGCTGAAGTGTTCCCCGACTGGGAAGGAACCCCCCTGTCTGGCGATTGTTGTGCGGTCAAGATTAGAGTTGTGCTGGAAAAGCACAGTAGGTCAGGCAGCATCCGATCAGCAAGAAAATCGACGTTTTGGGCAAAAACCCTTCATCAGGAATGAAGGCTTTATGATGAAGGGCTTTTGCCCGAAACGTCAATTTTCCTGCTCCTCGGATGCTGCCTGACTTGCTGTGCTTTTCCAGCACCATTCTAAACTCGACTCTAATCTCCAGCATCTGCAGTACCCACTTCCGCCTGATTGTCGTGCGGTCTCCATTTATCTGTTGCTGTAGCATCTGCTCAGTCTTGCCAATGTACCATGTCTTGGGTCACCCTTGCCTGCAGCGTATGAGGTAGACCATGTTGACCGAGACACATGAGTACTCGCCGTGTACATGGTGGGAGGTGTCCTCAGTTGTAATGGTGTCTCTACACACACACTCGCACCCACATGCAAACACTCGCATGCACACTCAATCTGTCGCCCCTATGCGCATATATATAAGTTTATGGGATGAATTTGTTTTTGCAGAATTGCATTTTATTTTGCTGCATGAATCCATGTAAGACTCTGTAGAACTATACTGAGGGTTTGTCAGTCTGATATAGCATTGGGATACAGACAGACTTCACACCAATTGTTTGAAAAGCTGAGCTATCTTGAGAATGTAATTTAAAAGAAGTTCTGGGATTTACATATCAAAGAACAGAAACCAGTATATCCTATTATAAAAGATGAAAGCTTTAATCTAAGATTGTTTATTGTCTCACATTTCCATGACATTGGACTCCTTTGGCTATAAATTCTATCAGCATGATCTTTACCTCCACAACCACCTGATGAAGGATCGGTGCTCCGAAAGCTAGTGCTTCCAAATAAACCTGTTGGTCTATAACCCGGTGTTATGGGATTTTTAACTTATTATTTACAGTATACATTCCTTGTCAGGAAAACAGCCCAAGGACAAAACATTTCAAGCCGAATTCAGCATTTTTCCACACAATAGGTTTCCCAAGTGAGTTGCCTCAAGATAAGTTCAATCCTCTTAATATTCACCATGTACATTCAATGTTTAGCATTCAAACTGAGGGGTTCAGCACAGTTTCCAACCTCTCAGATGTAACCTGGCTGAAAGGCCTTAGACAGTTGCCTTTCCCATTTCAGTCAAACCGTGAGGACAGTTGTTCCTCCTCCTTGCTCCACAGAAGTAATTCAGGTCAGTGTCAGTGCTCTGTCCTCTTCACTTGCCCTCCCTGCATGTTGGTTCGGCAGTGAAAGCTGGTTGGAATTCATCAGGGCTTAAATTGAATTGATGCCTAGTTGACACATGCTGCTCACTGACTTCATTCAAATGAGGCCCGATGCTGGCACATTCTGGCATGCAATTCAATTGCCTCATTGACTTGTCATTTATTGTGGGCACAAATCCAGTTTCTTCTCCTAAAACCAAATGAAAGGACAGTATTCAAAACCTCTTTGTGAATTTTGTTTTAAAAACTTCCTACTATAAGCTGAGTAACTCTGATTAGACTGTATTGGGCTTAGTTCTGATCTACACATTACAGACAGGGTAAAGAGGTATTGAACAATGTTACAAGAAAGATTTACACGAACTATAGCTCAGCTAATAAGTTTTTCTTGTAATCATCATTATAAAGACAGAACTGGCTGGGAAGTTTTTTGTTCTCGTGAAGAGAAGACTATGGTGGGACTGAATATAACTACTTCAAAATCATGAAAGCGTTCAATAGGGTAGATATAGAGAAGATATCTACACTTGTGAGGGAGTCCAAGATTAGATGTCATAAACATAAAACGCTCATTAGCAAATCCAATAAAGAATTTGGGAAAAAGGGTTTAACACAGAGTGTAAAATGAATATCAAATTGTTACCATACTGATAAAGCAAATAAAATATATATTTAAAAGAAAGTTAAGTGCATGAGGCAGAAAGACATAGAAGAATATGCTGAATATGGGTTGGAGGATGCTCATGTGCAGCATAAACATCAATGGTCTCTTTCTGTGCTGTAAATTTAGAGTAATTCTATACAAGCCTTCTATTAGTAAGCTTGCATCCATAACAATTAACAGAAATGCTAGAGAAAAATGGAAAATGAAGTAAATAAATTGTTACCATTACTATGGGGATATTAATATCACTGACAGAATTCTACCATATTGTTGATGACAGAAATCTACTAGAAGAACCCAGAAGAACCTGGGTCAACATTTCTTACAGCTTATATAATTAGATTTTCTAATTTACCACATCTCTAATGACGTAAGTATATTAGCTGCATGTATTTGTATGAGAAATTTGTTATAAATGATTAAATAATACTTGACAGAAAAGCTTAAGTTGTACAAGATAATGACTGAGCAGGGTTTCATTAGTTTCATAGATGTATTATATATGAGGAGCATGCAGTGAAGTGACTCATATATTCACCCAAACACTATTGCTCTGGTATATTCAGGGCTGAAAATGTGTTGCTGGAAAAGCACAGCAGGTCAGGCAGCATCCAAGGAACAGGAGAATCGACGTTTCAGGCATAAGCCCTTCTTCAGGAATGAGGAAAGTGTGTCCAGCAGGCTAAGATAAAAGGTAGGGAGGAGGGACTTGGGGGAGGGGCGTTGGAAATGCAATAGGTGGAAGGAGGTCAAGGTGAGGGTGATAGGTCAGACTGGGGTGGGGGCGGAGAGGTCAGGAAGAAGATTG
>NC_057712.1:76195273-76294851 GCF_004010195.1 Chiloscyllium plagiosum
CCTCCCCTCACCTTGTCTCAGTCAAATCCCTCGAACTCAGCACCGCCTTCCTAACCTGCAATCTTCTTCCTGACCTCTCCGCCCCCACCCCACTCCGGCCTATCACCCTCACCTTGACCTCCTTCCACCTATCGCATTTCCAACGCCCCTCCCCCAAGTCCCTCCTCCCTACCTTTTATCTTAGCCTGCTGGACACACTTTCCTCATTCCTGAAGAAGGGCTTAAGCCCGAAACGTTGATTCTCCTGTTCCCTGGATGCTGCCTGACCTGCTGCGCTTTTCCAGCGACACATTTTCAGCTCTGATCTCCAGCATCTGCAGTCCTCACTTTCTCCTGGTATATTCAGGGGCTAGATTTTGAATCAACATCTGGAACCACTTTTTCTTGTTGGCTACTTACTCCATTCAGTCACAACCATTTTTGCTTTGAATCTGGTCTTAAAACCATTATCTAGAACGTAAAGAATAATTGTTGTTTCTTGTAATTATGACAGAAACAGCCTTTATTCAAGTTAAAAAAGATATCCTCTGTGACTATTAAAAAGTTGATTTCTTTTTCTTCATGATGCTCTCAACTTGCCTTCAGCCTTTGATATAACTGATCATCTATGTCTCCACTGTTGTCCAAATAGATGGGGCTATTTTCATCTCGTTCCATTCCTATCTATCTAATCATGGTCAGAGAAACCCTTATAATGGTTTTACTCACTGCTCCTAATCTGTTAGCTCTGACATATCAAGATTCCATCCGTTCTAATTCTGACCTATATGCATCCCCCAGTAACATTATCTGAAAGCATTTATTTTCACATAAAAGTTGACAACAATAAATTCTCCCAGCGGTCCGTGGACCTGGAGCAGAGCGGGTTGGCCAGTGGTCTACAGGCTGAGGACCTGGAGTGGGGAAGCTGGCTAATGGCAGGCTGGAGGCCGGTATGATTAGCTTGTCACCAATGGTGGCTTGGTTAGGGTTGGCCCAGCATGGGGGATGGTGAAGCAATGTGTGGAAAGCTCCCCATGTAGAGTGACTGCAGGCTAGCGAGACAGTTTTAGAATCTCTACAGCGTAGAAGCAGGCCATTTTGCACAACAAATCCACACCAACCCTTCAAAGAGTAACCCATCCAGACCCATTCTCCTACATTTATCCCTGACTTATGCACATCCCTGAACACTATGGACAATTTAGCATGCCCAATTCACCTAACCTGTACATCTTGTGGAAGGAAACCCACACAGACACAGGGAAAATGCACAAACTCCACACAGACTGTCACCCAAGGCTAGAATCAAACCCAGGTCCCTGGTGCTGTAAGGTAGCACTGGGCCACCATGCCACCCAATATAGAAGGCTTTAGAAAGACTGTAAGATTTATCTTTTAACTTTATTTCTTTATTTTCTGAATTTATGCTATGAAGAACTGTAATGTGGAACTTTAGTTGTTCCTTTATTTCTCTATTTTTGTACCTAATCTATTTTAGTACCTAAGATTTGTAGCTAAGTACTTTGTACCTATGGTGGTCTTGTGTGTGGTGTCATTGTACACTCTTCACTGTACTCTCCTCTTTTGTACTTGAGTTCACATGCCAATAAAACCTAATTCTAATTCTAATTATACCTCACTGCCACCTCTTTCAATTCTTCCATTGTTGTTAAGTTATCAATATTAGATAAGCAAAAACTTTCTCCAATTAAATGGTTTATGGTTATAGCTCCAAACTCTCCTTCCTAACCATAAACTCCCTACCTCTCCCTGACAACAGTGTAACAATAAAGCAGTCTGTTTGCAACCTCCGTAGCATTTTGCCAGACTTCATGTCTGTCTCAGCTTATCTTTGCTAAAACATTCATTTACACCTTTGTTACTGTAGACTTGAATATTCAAACATACTCCTAGTCTCCCACATTCTGTAAACTTAGTCATCTAAAACTCTGCTGCTTCATTTTTACTCGTTTCTTGCCCCACTTACCTATCAATCCTGTGCTCAGTGACCTATGTTGATCCTTCGTCAAGCAATGTCAATTTGAAAAATTTCATCCTTTTTGTTAAATCTATGCATAGTTTCAGCACTGTAATCTCCACCTGTTCTACAGCCTTCTATGATATTGACTCTCTTGTATTTCTGACCTCTGGAATTTTCAATTGTTCTGTAATGGACGTGCCTTTGGTTGCTTAGTATGCAAGTTCTGGAATATCATCCATACACCTTTCTATTTTGCAAATTTTGTTAAAACTCTACTTAAACTCTTCCTCTTTGACTAATATTTTGGCCATCTGACCTATTATTTCCTTATGCGGCTCAGTGATATGCATTCATTTATAACGCTCCTGTGAATTTCCTTCAGATATTCTATTAGATTAACACAGCTATGTAAATATAAACTGTTCTGTTATGATAGTTTGTTTTTACCATTCATCTTGGGACCTGAAATTTGTTTATTGTGGATTGGGTGAGTTAGCATGGACGTGTAAGGGGTGTTATGAGTCGGCATGAGATGGCACCGCCTTCTTGACCTGCAATCTTCTTCCCGACCTCTCCGCTCCCACCCCCTCTCCGGCCTATCACCCTCAGCTTAACCTCCTTCCACCTATTGCATTCCCAATGCCCCTCCCCCAAGTCTCTCCTCCCTACCTTTTATCTTAGCCTGCTTGGCACACCCTCCTCATTCCTGAAGAAGGGCTTATGCCCGAAACATCGATTCTCCTGCTCCTTGGATGCTGCCTGAGCTGCTGCGCTTTTGCAGCAACACATTTTTCAGCTCTAACTAGTGAAGGGCCTACAAAGGATTTTGGGGGTGTAGGTAGAGATGCTTTTTCTTTGCATGGTGGTTAAATGGGCAATAGGGCTTGGTTGTTCTGGAAAGTATAAGAGATTACTAGAATGAATAATGGGACGTGAAACATGATTTGGCATGTACAGCGCATGGGCAGTATATGAAGAGAGGGGTGTTAAAGGATATAAATGTGAGGGATGATGTGCTTGTTTTGTTCCATTGTACTTTCAACAGCTGGCTGCTTAGCACAGTCCCTTTAACACCCTCACCCCCAAGAATCAATCCAAATCCAATCACCTTCTGGGTTGACAACAATTTGAGCCAGGAGCCATAATTATGAAGAACTACCATCAGCAGTTTGCCCTTTTCACAAAATTATAAAGTGAAGCTATTCTCTGATTTCCCCATCTCTGCATTGATTCAGTGTTGATTAAGGTTTTTGAAAAGAATTATGTTGACACGGGTTATGCAATTTCTCTGGCAAAGTTTCAGCACTGCAATAGCCAAGCCCAGCAGCCTTAATGTTTCATTTTCAGTTTTTTCTTATTACTTTTAGACTGCTTAGCAGTGACAGAATTAGGTGAAATAAGACTTCCAGTCACAACTGTCTGGATTCGTTGATGTGTGTCATTGACATTCACAGACTGCATATTGAAAGGAAAATTTAAATGAAAGATTAAATGAGGAAAAATGCGTCATGATTACTGAAAATCTAAACTGCCTCCAACAAATAAGGAGTTCTGTATAATTTCAAACTGCCATCATTTCTTACTCACCAGACATTCTTTTTTCTGTCGGAAATAAATATGCTGACCACTGATAAAAATGGTTTTGCCTTTATGTGCAGAGTTGCAAAAGAACATCTCAAGGGCATATATATCTCCACAAGTAACAAAAATCTACCTGTTAAATGAATGCCTAACTATCAGTAACTATTCACCCAATGTTTCCAGCAGGCACAAAGCTATCCATTGCAGGTTAGAACAATTACACACACTCAATGCATGGATGTCATGTAGAAACAGGAGTCATCGATACAAAGAGATTTCCAATGTCATTTCTTGTGCTCTGTGCTGTTTCAATCCAATCATAATATGGTCAGGCTAGACGTTCTCAACTTGTGTTCCCGAGGTAGACAGAAATAAAGTGGATAAACCCCAAAAATCTATGGATTTGATTTGGATGGGAGAATAACACAATGAAAAAGCCTTTCAGAAGAACATAGCCCACACAAACATCCAATATTAGGGGGAAGTAGGGTAAGGCAAAGATGACCAAACTGCTTTCAGGAAATGGGTTGGTCATTCAAATATTTTAATGTGGTTACATGCCTTAATTAAAGCAGAGATTTTCTTTTCAAGCTCAAGTGGCCAGGTTTCTCCTGGCCTGGACAACTTGGCAGTTAAAAAATGGCAAGACGACCAGAATCCATCGGGTAAATGTCTCGACTGGACTGCTTGTGGGCCAGGAGGAACAGATATATTTCCTGCAGGCCCATCAAACCTAACTATGTGCTCTTAAGCTCACCATCCCATGTTCCATCTACTCTCCCCAACAACATCCAGTAATCAGAGCCCCAACCAGCTTTGACAAGCAGCCTGAGATTTTGGTGGGAAACCAATAAACAAAACAATTAAAAGGTTGAAGAATAGCAAAATTCAAACCTGCAGGTTTCTCATTTCCAACTGCAGCCCCCTACAATGAACATGTTCCAAACATAAGTTTGGTACGAAAATTGAATAGTTCAACTGATCAGAATGGAGCAGAAACAGAAAAACAGCAACAGGAATTTCTATTGGACTTAAGGTACGGCAAAGAAGAGGAAAATGGATAGATGAAAAGAATAAAATATCAAACACAAAATGATAAGCTCCGTGCTATGCTAGTCTGACACCTATAGCATGTGCCAGCAGCTTATCCAGTAAAGACGCTACATGTGTTCACCAGATGACTATGTCTGAAAACTGAAGGCATCCGGTTCCAAAAGGGATCAAGTGGAAGAGTAGTCAGTCAGGGGATATCATCACAATCAGTCATGGGGTCGTTCGATTCTAATCCATGGAATTGGCAATAGTCACACAGGTACTTGGTTCCTTTAGAATCTAGGGATCCATCTCTTTGCAGTTTGAGAATAGGGCCACAGTCAGTCCTGAGAGTTTGGACAATAATGGTCAGCGGACAGTCCATGGAGTCCTGGGGTCTCTCAAGTCTGGAGATTGGCTTCTTTGGACTGGGTTACTGTGGGAATGATTATAATGATAGACTGCAATTCAAGATATAGAGCTGAGATCTCATTTAGCACAGGAGTTTCAGGAAGAGGATGGGGGTTCGCAAGACAGTATTGTTCTGGGCTCTACTTGAGAAGTGCTGAAAATGTGTTGCTGGAAAAGCGCAGCAGGTCAGACAGCATCCAAGGAACAGGAGAATCTTCTTCAGGAAGGGCTTATGCCCGAAACGTCGGTTCTCCTGCTCCTTGGATGCTGCCTGACCTGCTGCGCTTTTTCAGCAACACATTTTCAGCTCTGATCTCCAGCATCTGCAGTCCTCACTTTCTCCTCTATTTGAGAAGTATCTATATTAAACAATGGCCTATCAATTCAGAAAACCAAGGGCTCAGGTGTAAACTGGGAACATTGACAGTTTATAAACGGGCTGAATGGAAAAGGCACAGGAGAAGGATGAAAGGTCATTGAGGACAGAATGATGTAGGGGAATATGAAGGATGAGAGCCTGCAAGTCACAAGGATATTCCCACCTCGGGGCGATTGTCTGTGTGGAGTTTGCACTTTTTCCCTCGTGTCTGCGTGGATTTCCTCCGGGGGCTCCAGTTCCATCCCACAGTCCAAGATATGCAGGTTAGGTGAACTGGTCATGCTAAATTGTCTATAGTGTTAGGTGCATTAGTCAAAGGTAAATATAAGATAGGAGAATGGGTCTGGGTGGATTACTCTTCTGAGGGTTGGTGTGGACTTGTTGGGCCAAATAGCCTGTTTCCCTACTGTCGGGAAACTAATCTAATCTGACATGAAATTGACCATTTGTCATCTTCGAAACAAGAGTAAAATTGTGTCAGTGTGGAATCCTGCTGGTTACAATTGCATGAATCATGATCAACTGTTTCATTAATAATTCTATCAGGTATCAAATTACCATTCATTGGCAGGTCATTCATTATCAAAGAATACAACATTGCAATTTATAAATTATGACATCAAGTAATCGTGTCCATTCTGTTATTACCACTATTTGCCTCCGTGTCACTAACTTACAAACTTGCGCTTGGTATTTCTGAAACTTATGCCAGAGTTATCAAATGGAGACAATGTTTCAGAGCTGCCACGTTCACACACTGAACTTTAACTGTGCAAGGACATGGTTTATGATGTGTAAGAGTGCCTTTTGTTTGGGGGTAGGAAGAGGGAACCAACTTGAAGCCCACTTTCATTAGGCATATTCAGCCTTCTTTTAATTGTGAAATTTTCTGTTGGTTATATAGCAAGCAGCCACTGCTCAGTGCAAAGTACACATAACTTGATCATCTTTGCAGTCATTGGCCTGTTCCATTGCTGCGTAACTGTTTGTTATCCATCTGATTATATGCCTGATATCTTTGTCTGATTCCACTTTCAAGTATTGACACATTACATGTCCTGTTGCAGTGAAAAGCAGCAGTCAGCGAGACAAGGTACTCACATCAAATGGTGCTCAGATAATGTTGTTTTTATGGTTTTAGTGAACATATGACTTTTGAGCATTGTACAGTGAAGTCTATCACGATTGGTAGCAGATTGAGAGGAATCCTGAGGCATTTCTTTTTGATCTTTCTATCATCGATAACCTTTCAATATTTCAAAGTGCACATAAGTTGCTAAATGTCCCTGAAATACTTGAGTACCCTGTGCAAGGCAGCACTTTGTACAGCTTTATTTAGCAGACCACTGCACAATAAGGGAGCGTGGGCATGTGAACTGTTCACTGTATATCTCCTGGCCTTGAATGGCAGTGTGTGCACTTGAAAAGCTGATCAACAGAATGAACTTTTCCCTGCAGAGATGCATGTTGCTATCACTGATTCCATACTCTCGCTCAAAAGCTGGGTATCAGAACAGAATAATGTGTCCAGACCAAGCCTTAGTAGCATTTTGGTCAACCTACAGCAGATGGACTGCAGCGGTGCAAGAAGGCCAGTCACCATCATCTTCTCAAGGCCAATTAGGGACAAGAAATAAATATCAGCCCAGCTAGCGATGTCCACGTCCCACAACAGAATTTTTAAAAATCTGCACATTATATTTATTCTCAGTGTTGTTCACATTAAAGTGCGATGTCTTGGCTGCATTCATGAACATCATGGTTCAAGGGTCCCAGACATCTGCTGCTACCTGAATCAAGGAGTCAGTCGCTCATGTGACATGAGCAGTACATGGAAATACAAATTCTTTCCTCTTTGTGCTGACTGAATAGACCGCTCATCTCTCACAGGAATGTGTCTTTACTGAATCTGACAGCGACATTGACACTTGAACAGAAATTTTAAGTGTGCAGGTATATTTACAGGAGTGAAAAGTTACTTTCAATGATGTGCCCACAATATGATTTTTTTCTTCCTTACTCTTCCAGCACATCTAGGTACAGTCCCAATGTCTGTAGTTGAGGTGGAAGAAGCCTGCTTTGTAGTTGGTCAAGTTGGTTTTCTCGGGGATGAATGGGTCTAGAAGGCTTAGCGTTCCTGGGAGTATTCCAGCCAGATGCAGGTTATATCTTTTGTAGGCTTTGGCATCACAGACAGCGGGAAGGTGAAGGAGCTGGTCATTTCTGGACTATCCTGAGAGGAATGTTTTTACAACTTTTACAGGGTATTAATCAGGGAGGATTGTATCCAGGCAAATTAAGCAAACATCTGAGACAGCATGAGAGGAGATTTCAAACATAGCTGGCTGGCTTGATGGCACAGCCACCACTGGTCTTCAGGATAGAGTACTGCTGACCTCTCCACCAATCCATAGGTCTCTGTCGTGCCTTTCTGGACCATGTTCTCTGAAAACAATGGAACACCACAGTGTGAAGGGAAGGTCCTGGCTTGCAGCATCTGAAGCAGTGTGCAACTGGGCTCTAGGTATGGAGCCAGTGGTGTAACACTGGAACGTCATGACAACAGCAAGCACCCCCACCTCTTCTGCTGCATGGTTCCATGAGAAAGGCAGTCTAGGGGTCCAAATGCACAATTATCTAGATGAAGAATGGCCGATTGGGAGAGAAACGTTGCTGTGAGCCATGGCAGACTAGATGCTGTGATTCTCACTTGACAAAAGGCTTGAACTCAAAATGGAAACATTTGTTCGCCAGTTTCATATGCTTCTAACAAAGGATGATGTGTTAAAATATATAGACTAACCCACCATAGAAAAGTCCTGTTCATTTTAACTTAGATTGAAATTTGGTTCTGTTTATCTGGTCCACCATCTGATTTTCGAAAAGATTATATATTCAAAAACTAATAAAAGAATTACTCTATATATCTATAATGTCACACAAATTCTCCAGTCTTATTGACTACTAAATTGTATCACGTGTCATTGGAGGTAGCCTGCTTTAATTTGTCTCTTTCTGTCTCTCTGTCTCACTCCCTCTCAGTACTTTAACAATATAATATAAACACATACAGAGTCTGCTAGTCAGTATTGAGGAATGTAAACCCAGAACTGCTTGAATTAGACTCTGCTTTAAACAGATGAATTTATTACTGGTGTCTGGTATAACACATTTCCATTCAAAAAAATCAGTGTATGGTGTATGTAAGATTAAATTTGCAGTAGTAAGAGTTGGAGAAAGTGAGGACGGCAGATGCTGGAGACCAGAGTTGAAAAGTGTGGTGCTGGAAAAGCGCAGCAGGCCAGGCAGCATCCGAGGAGCACGAGAATCGACGTTTCGGGCATAAGTCCTACTTCTGTATTAAGAGTTGGACCTTGTTACAGTGCTTTTTTGCATTTGTACACCTACTTCACTTTCTATATTGCAATCATTGTTACATTCAGGAACATTGGGATACTGCATATTGGACATGTCATCCTAATTCCCACTTTGAAAGGAAATTTGTGCAATTTTCAGAGGAACCTCAGATTAATTTACAGAATTAAACTCTATTTTAAAAAGTGAATGTATGTAAAATAGATAGAGTTTAGGCAGAAATAATGTTGGTTCATTTTTACTGTCCATCATTTCTCATCTGCAGCAGTTTCTGGGCTATCATGAGACTAACATTGAAACCCCTACCATCCACAAACACTGATCCGCTATGTGAACTGTCAAATCTATCTTGCCTTTCAAAAATTGAAATATTTGCACTCTATTGCTAGCATTTCCTGCTTTTATTACACTATGGGACTACATGTCTTCAGAAATGAAATTCCACTGAGTCAGGCCTAAATAATCATTTTTCCTTGAGTTATGCAGCCAACAGTGGAGGAGGGGTGATTGATTTCTTCGTATGTTATATGGAATGAAATTGTAGAAGAGCACTTTATAAATGGTTTACAATTTCATTACCAACAGCACATAAAGGATTCCTTCCCTCTTGTTTGCTTTAGTAGTTTCCATATGTACTATGAGTTCATCAAGATCCTAACCTGAGACAATATTTCAACCTACAGTATCTCATTTTCATTTGATGTTCCAGCTCGTAGCTTAGCTGAGTAATGATTAGACTCAACCAAGATTGAAATATGTTGAAAATCTGCAGTTCCGATGAAAGGTCATTAATGTGAAATGTTAACTCTGTTTCTGATTATACTCACATAACTTAGAAAGTGGGTTACAAATAATAAGCCAAACCTAACATGTATTTTATTCTTTTGTAAACATTACTGTCAGTTCAGATAAATGGCTGGAATCTGTAACATTTTCCCAGTAGTATTGCATGTTTGATGAGTGTCTTGTGAGATGTTAAGCGAGATATCTGTGTTTTAGTTCTTCAACTACAATTACTATTTCCATGAGTCAGACTTTAATTATCTTAGTTTATCAACTTGAATGGTGAAGTTATTGTTATCTATAGTTGATAATAACTTCATTTTTATGCTCATTGAAGTGAATTTCACTTTCAGTAAAATGTTTGATGTTGGACAAGGATTATACTTTTGCTAATTCAAACATGAAGAAGGGTTAAAAGACAACAGAGTCACACTTATCACAGTGACAGTGCTGTACATTATATTGGAAAGTTGTCAGCTCCATTTAGAAGGCTTTCAAAAGAAGATCCTGGTCTGTACCTCAGAGCTGTCAGAACAGAATGACTTTATTACAAAATTTTCAGTTCAGGGCTACACAAATGAACAGCTTCCAGACTTGCAGGAGTACATTTTTAGGCTGTTTTTCCATAGTGCAATAATAATTGGTGAGAGAGAAAATGGAAATTTGTTTGGTAAAATTCTGTTCTTATTCACATTCTGTAATCTATGCGACTTCACCACAATTGTTTAAAGGCAATTAAATCACAACTTAACATGCATTGAAAATCTTCCAGTTACTAATATCCATAATTAATTTAATCATTAGCCATTTGAGGTGAAACACTTTGAATTAATGTTTAATATTAAAATATTTGTTCAACAAAGACAATTTGTATTGCAGCAGAAGTTACACAAAAATAACCTGAAGATTTAATTTTAATTCCAAGAGATGATTCTATCCTTTACTAGCAAGTGTCTCAGATTGATCCATAATTTTAAAATATTTTGAACAGTTGAAATATTATCAAAACAGTTTAGAAATACAAATATCTAATTACTTTTCTTAACTGTTAAGAAGTTTTCATAAAAATATAGATGGCGTACCAAGTGATGCAAGTTGCAAGTAGAATATTTTTTATAAATCTGAAGAAACCAGCTACACACAAATCTCAATTATATGCAGCTGACTAACTTCTAATTTCAGAACTTTAAATCTGTCCGTACTGACAGTCAGCCAAGTGAACATCACAAATTTCATAATACAAATGACAGCTAACAAAGATGAAGGCAAGAAAGGCATAAGTGAGAGAGAAATACAACTTTCCCATTCATTCTTCCAGTGCTTAAAGATGAGCAACTATAAACCTGGCCATACCATAAATCAGTTCATCATTGATTGGGGCTTTGTAAAATTTAATTCATTTACAGGATGTGGATGTTGCTGGCTGATTCCAGATATTTAATGAATTCAAACTCTGTGGCAGGGTTTGAACACAGGTTCCCAGCACATTACCTGAGGCTCTGGATTAATATCTTTGAGGAGAAAGTGAGGTCTGCAGATGCTGGAGATCAGAGCTGAAAATGTGTTGCTGGAAAAGCGGAGCAGGTCAGGCAGCATCCAGGGAACAGGAGAATCGACTTTTCGGGTATAAGCCCTTATTCAGGAATGAGGAAAGTGTGTCCAGCAGGCTAAGATAAAAGGTAGGGAGGAGGGACTTGAGGGAGGAGCGTCGGAGAGTGGGAGGGGGAGTTGAAGTGTTGAGCCACACTTTCCTCATTCCTGAAGAAGGGTTTATGCCCGAAACGTCGATTCTCCTGTTCCCTGGATGCTGCCTGACCTGCTGCGCTTTTCCAGCAACACATTTTCAACTCTGGATTAATAGCCCAGCAATAACATCACAAGGCTATCGCCTCCCCTCATGGTAGGAGGTATATTGGTAATGTCACACGACGAGTGACCAGAGCTCCAGCCAAATGTTCTGTAGACATGGTTCTGAATTCAACTATGACAGATGGCAAAACTTGAATTTATGAAAAGGCTGAAAAAACGCGAGCATAATAGTGCCCATGTAACCATTGTTGCTTCTTGTTAAAAAAACATTTGGTTCACTAATATTCTTAGGGAGGCTGCTGAGTAAGGTGAGGGCCCATGGTGTTCGAGGTGAGCTACTGGCATGGATTGAGGATTGGCTGTCTGACAGAAGGTAGAGAGTTGGGATAAAAGATTATTTTTCGGACTGGCAGCTAGTGACAAGTGGTGTCCCGCAGAGTTCAGTGTTGGGGCTGCAGCTGTTCACTTTATATATTAATGATCTGGATGAAGGGATTGGGGGCATTCTGGTGAAGTTCGCCGATGATACAAAGTTAGGCCGGACAGGCAGGTGGTTTTGAGGAGGCGGGGAGGCTGCAGAGAGATTTAGACAGTTTGGGAGAGTGGTCCAGGAAATGGTTGATGAATTTCAATGTGATCAAATACGAGATCTTGCTCTTTGGAAAAAGGAATACAGGCATGGACTACTTTCTAAATGGTGAGAAAATTCATAAAGCCAAAGTACAAAGGGATCTGGGAGTGCTAGTCCAGGATTCTGTAAAGGTTGACCTGCAGACTGAGTCTGTGGTTGAGGAAGTAAATGTAATGTCATCACTTATCTCAAGAGGGCTGGAATATAAAAGCAACAAAGTGCTTCTGAGACTTTATAAAGCTCTAGTTAGGCTCTATTTAGAATACTATGTCCAATTTTGAGCCTCACGCCTCAGGAAGAACATACTGGCACTGGAGCGTGTCCAGCGAGATTCACATGGATGATCCCTGGAATGGTAGGCCTAACAATATGATGAATGGCTGAGGATCCTGGGATTGCATTCATTCGAGTTTAGAAGATTGAGAAGAGTTCTAATAGAAACTTACAAGATAATTCATGGCTTAGAAAGGGTGGACGCTGGGAATTTGTTTCCATTAGGGGGGAAAACTAGGACACGTGGGCACAGCCTTAGAATTAGAGTGGGTTAATTTAGAACGGAAATGAAGAAACATTTCTTAAGCCAGAGAGTGGTGGGCCTGTGGAATTCATTGCCACGGAGCGCAGTGGGGGCCAGGTTGTTAAATGTCTTCAAGGCAGAGATTGATAAATTCTTGATCTCGTAAGGAATAATGTGGGGAGACTGTGGTTAAATGGAGTTGAAATGCCCATCAGCATGATTAAATGGTGGAGTGGACTCGATGGGCTGTCCCTCACCTACACCAACACTAGCAACGGTGCCGCTCACTTATGGTCTTATGGAAGGAAATCTGCCATTCTTGCCTGCTCTACATGTGATTCTAGACCAACAGCAATAATCAATTGACACTGGGCAATTAGGGATGTGCAACAAATGCTGGCCTGGACAATGATGTCCTCATCCAAAAAATAATATAAAAGTTGTATTTTCTCAGAAAGCAATCATTGGATATCTTGATTAGTATATTGCTTTTACTGTCTTTGTGAAAATATTAACCACAAAATCAAATGTTGACCACCTATTTTCCAAATTTATTGAATATAAGCACAACTTTAAAAGACAAATTTAAGTAAAAATGCATTTGTTTACAACAATTGATTTCTTTCTGTTCATTTCACCTATTATGAACTTATGATAAATTTTATTTGTGAAAATAAACACGTTACATCAACCAGGAGAATTCTGTTTCAAGAAGAATGATACTTGAAATATCACCCTGAAGCTTGGAAACGTTTGAAAACATGTGCCAATAGATTCAAGAACATCTTCTTCCCAGTTGTTATCAGACTTTTGAACAACATCTCATAGATTAAAGTTGGACTTTGTCTGCACCTTCTCTGTAGATGTAAGACTATATTCTGTATTCTGTTCTATTACTTATGTAAGGTATGATTTGCCTGGATAACATGCAAGACAATACAATTTACTTTATCTTGGTACATGTGACAATAATAAATCAAATCAAATCTGATATTTTGGCTCAGTGTTTATTTTGTCAAGTCTCATTAAGTCTCATGTAAAAGTTAATGCATTTTCTTGCTTGTTCATCCCATTATCACTTCATTAACTATACACCCTAAGACATCCTTCTTGACGAATACTCACCTAATTCTCCCACTTGACTTAACCAGAACTATTTGTCACTGTTAGGACATCTCAGTACATACAGTTCTTAAAGCCAACACCATATTTAAAAAGCCATTACAAACCCAGTTCACCACTGGTAGTCCAGAACTCCAGACATGGCAGACAATGTGAAATTGGCAGACTGAGTTGGGATCAGGGGCTTGGAGGCTCTTGCGGACAGGGTGAAACAGAGGAGAACCTCCTCATTCCCCATGACTGGTATAGAACAGCAGGACATGAAACCATGCCAACCTGATCCGAGGTCTCTACCTATGCCAGTGCAGTGTTCAGAGGAATGCCCAGCAATGCAGAAGGAAGATCAATGATCTTCTTTGCTCTGTCCGCTTCTAAGCAAAGATCGTGCTATTCCATTCCCATCTTCACTATTGCATTCAACACCTTCTTTCACTTGCTCCCACTCACCCCAAAACCCCAATAATATTTACCATGCATATCCTTTGTGCTGCCTACTTACTTACTTGTGACACCTCACCATCTGTCCCTCACCTACACCAACACTAGCAACGGTGCCGCTCACTTTCATCTCAATCAATGGCTCACTTTCTCTCATTCCAGGAGGAAAAAAAAATAAAAGAGTGGAAAAAGCCAGGACATGTGATGGAGTACTGGACATTTGCCTTCCTACTCTCTTTGATGACAGAAACTTTTCCCTTGCAGGCAAAGACCTAGACTGCTCGAGTGGAGACACAATAACTTCCATGTCCCTGCAGCCAATAAGATTGTTGCACTAATCTCTCATGAACTACTCGACCCCAATAACCATCACTAACCTCACCACCCTTGACGTTCAGTGGACAGACTATAGCCTACATCCTTGAATAACTTACCTGGATATCTCTAGTCAGTCAATGATCAGACTGCTGACTGACACCTGTATAGCTGCTTGACTGTAAGACTGTCATTCCCCAAGCTGATTACACTGGATTGACAGGGCCGACCATGTCCCACTTATTGGACCACAGAGGTACTGACCAATGACATTGACCACCCCAATCAGCCACCTGACTGTGCCCAATCCCCTGGATTGTTATTGGAAGCTGCCCTTGACTTACTGTGCCAAGACATCTGCCTGGAGGTTTTTCCCCTGGACTTGTCGAAGGGCAATATCCATTAGAATATGAGAAAAGATCATTTATTTATATGTGTTTTGCATGTACACAGCTAACATATAGTGCAGCTGTGAGACTGACTTAAGACTGTGCCATTCAGCAGAATGTCCACCACTTTGACTGATGACTGCTAACAAGCAAGAAAGATTGTCTGGTGTTGCAGCTGTGTTAAACTGCAAGACAAAGCAGGAATACTGGGAGCTTTTATGGAGCAGCTGAGGGGGCAAAGCTCTAAAACACAAAGCAAGGTGAAGCAAAGCAGTGATATTGTAAGCATGCATGTTGGTGTGAAGTGAGTACTAAGAGAGCAAACAAGCAGCCCTGAAATGCAATCTGGTCATTCCATGAGCAGGTGACTGTCCCTGCATACATTCCAATGAAAGGTGCTAGTACACCCCAAGATACATCATCAAACTGAAGAAGGAATTATAAGTGGATCAGAGCTGTGCCATGATGCAGCAGTTGTCATATACCAACATCCCTGAATGGTTGTCGCATGCACCTACTGTCCATGGAGTGTGCCTCTGGGACTGATGCTCTATGTCCTCTATGGAGCTCTCAAGTATCAAACAGTGAGCTGGAGTGACCAGGTACCCACTCTGACTTTTGTTTTGGGGGTTATTGGCATCTAATTTCTACTTAGCAGGTCAGACAATTGGAAGCCTGAACATGAATGAAACACAATTAGGTTGTAATAATCAATGATAATACCTGTTAGTAGGCCTCTCACCACTCACTAGTGAGAATCTCATCTCAACAGCTAGGACTTGTACGTTTGTTTTCTTTATTCCTTCATGGGATGTGGATGTCACTGGACAGGCCAGCATCTATTGTCCAATCCTAATTACACAGAGGGGAGTTGAAAGTCAAATACATTGCTGTGAGTCTGAAGTCACATGCAGGCCAAACCAGGTAAGGATGGCAGATTTCCCTCTCTGAAGGATGTTAGTGAAACAGGTAGGTTTTACCTGACAATCAGCAACAGTTTCATGGTCATCATGAAACTTTTAATTACAGACTATTTTTAAATTGAATTCAAATTCCACCATCTACCATGGCAGGATTTGTACTCAGGTTTCCAGAATATAGGTCACTGGACTAATAGTCTAGCAATAATACCACGAGGCCATCACCTCCCCAGTGGTTTGATATCAGTGTGTCACGAAAAGCTTCTCTTGACATCTCATTCCATTCTCCCAGATTTCTCACCATTGTTAAGTCTTAGAAAAATTATACCCATTGTTAAAAATCATACAACACCAGGTTATACTCCAACAGGTTTATTTGGAAGCACTAGTTTTCAGAGCACTGCTCCTTCATCAGGTGGTTGACAGCTAGTGCTTCCAATTAAACCTGTTGGACTATAACCTGGTGTTGTGTGATTTTTAACTTTGTACACCCCAGTCCAACACCAGCATCTCCAAATCATGTCCACCCTTTGTTATTGTGAGGCTCCCCCAACCCACCCTAAATAAAACTGGCAACACAACTGATGCATTTCAAGTAAATTGGGAAAATAAATTGTATATGTTTGAAAACAGTTTCTAGGAAATCAAATAAGAAAATATTGATACAAATGAACATGCCTATTGAGCTTTTCTCAAACTGTTTGCCATTTATCTGACTATATATCCACAACCCTCTTGTTGTCAGATCCCCAGTGCCAAGCAATTAAAACTCATAACTACTAACATTTTGAGTATAATTTGAAGCATTCATTGGCTTCCAGGTTTAAAAAAACAACTCTCGTCTCACAAAATATAAAAATCTCCTCCTTTTAGTCAGAAAATATATAAAACATTTTAACAAGTTTCTGAAAATCAAGGTTTGCTTTGATGGACATTCACAATCTAAGTAAGCATAAAACGTTAAAAAAACCCAATAAATATTATACATAGCAGGTTTGCCAGTAATACGAGAAAAATATAGTTGCGTTTCTCATTGAGCAAGTCACCAGTCTAGTTAAGAGGTTAGAGAACTGAAATGTTAAGCTATTATCTGTGAGCTGTATGGACTTTCCATGTATATCCAGCATTTTCTGTTTCTATTCCCCCATTAACTTGGCATTCTCCTTGTGATCAATATGCAAGAGTCATTTATCTTTCTTCCCCTTTATGCTCTTGCTATGAGTTGCAAACTATTCTACTTCTTCTTTTTGCACTTTGCTTCAAACAAGTAAATGGATAAAATATGGTTATTCAACAATAGCTATTTTAAGATGTTACCATTCTGTTGCAATAGAAAAAAAAACTGTTTATAATTCACAATAAATAGAATACATTTTCTTCAACTCATATGGAGTGCTCCAATCACATACTATTACTTTTATTCAGATATATATGACACTAAAGGCAATCACCGCTGTCAACACACTGAAGTAACATATTTTCAGACATTTTTCTAATTGAAGCTTTAGGCTTGTGACATAATACGTCATCTCAGGCAGACAGCACCTTGGTTGTAAACAACATGGTCCATTGGTTTTAATATTCCAAACTTGCCTGGACGTGGGAAATTCCACAGTGGATTGGAAAAACGCTAATATAACACTCTTATTCAAAAAGGGAGGCAAGCAAAATGTAGGCAACGATTATCCAGTTAGTTTAACACGCGTCATTGGGAAATTGTCAGAATCTATTCTTAAGGAAGCAATAAAAGGACACTTGGAAAGCCAAACTTTAATCATCAGAGTCAGTGTGGCTTTATAAAGGATAAATTATGTTTGATTAATTTGCTATATTTCTTTGAAGATATAACAAGCAAGGTACATAATGGGAATTCTGTAAATCAACTCGGAGAAAGTGAGGACTGCAGTTGCTGGAGATCAGAGTCGAGAGTGTGGTTCTGGAAAAGCACAGCCGGTCAGGTAGCATCCGAGGAGCAGGAGAATTGATTTTTTGGCATAAGCGAAGGAAGATGGGTAGGTAGAACAGGTCAGGAGGGCAGTGCTGAGTTGGAGGCTTGGGATTAGGATAAGGTGGGGGGAGGAGAAATGAGGAAACTGGTGAAATCCACATTGATCCCATGTGGTTGCAAGGTCCCAAGGAGGAATATGATGTTCTTCCTCCAGGTATCAGGTGGATAAGGGTTTGGTGATGGAGGAGGCCCAGACCTGCATGTCCTTGCTGGAGTGAGAGGGGCAGTTAAAATGTTCAGCCACAGGACGGTGGGGTTTGTTGGTGCGGATGTCTGAGAGATGTCTCTGAAATGATCCGCAAGTTGGCGTCCTGTCTTCCCGATGCAGAGGAGACCACATTGGGTGCAATAGATACAGTAGATAATGTGCATGGAAGTACAGGTAAATTTCTGTTGGATATGGAAAGATCCTTTGAGACCTTGGACGGAGGTGAGGAGAGAGGTGTGGTCACAGGTTTTACATTTCCTGCGATGCTGTGGGAAGGTACAAGGGNGGGGGGGGGGGGGGGGGGGGGGGGGGGGGGGGGGGGTGGATGGGCTGGTGGGAGGCATGGATCCTGGGAGCAGTTGTGGCGGAGGTGGTGGAATTGGAAATAAGGGATGGCGTTTTTACAGGAAGTAAGGTGGGAGCAGGTGTAGTCCAGGTAGCTGTGGGAGTTGGTGGGTTTGCAGTAAATGTTCATGTTTTGTTGATTGCCGGAGATGGAGATGGAGAGGTCCAGGGAGAAGAGGGAGGTGTCCCAGATGGTCCAGATAAATTTGAGGTCAGGGTAGAAGGTGTTTGTGTTGATGAACTGTTCAATCTCCTCATGAGGCAATAAGGTAGCGCCGATACAGTAATTGATGTAGCAGAGGAAAATGTTGGGAATGGTGCTAGTGTAGCTCCGCAGCCATACTGCACCATTCCCCACCTTTTCTTCTGCTGCATCATTGACTGTATTGGTGCTACCTTGTACTCCCATGAGGAGATTGAACAGTTCATCAACCTGCACCACACCTTCTCCCACCTTACTTCCTGCAAAAATGCCATCCCTTATTCTCAATTCCTCTGCCTTCTCCACATCTGCTCCCAGGAGGCCAGGTTCCACCATAGAACATCCCAGATGGCTACCTTCTTCAAAGACTACAATTTCCCCTCCCACATCGTCGATGATGCCCTCCAGCACATCTCTTCCACTTCCTGCTCCTCTACCCTTGAATCCCACCCCTCCAATCGCAACAGGGACAGAATCCCCCTGGTCCTCAACTTCCACCCCACCAACCTCCATATACATTGCATGATCCTCTGCCACTTCCACTGCCTACAAACAAATCCCACTAGTAGGGATATATTTCCCTCTCCACTCCTATCTGGATTCCAGAGAGATAATTCCCTCCGTGATTCCTTCTTCAGATCCACGCCCCCCCCCACCAGCCGGAAGTGCAAAACATGCACCCACGACTCACTCCTCACCTCCGTTCAAGGTCCCAAAGGATCTTTCCACATCCAATAGAAATTTAACTGAACTTCCACGCACGTTATCTACTGATTTGTTGCACCCGATTTGGTATCCTCTACATCGGGGAGACAGGACGCCAACTTGCAGATCATTTCAGAGACCATCTCTGGGACACTGCACCAACCAACCCCATCATCCTGTGGCTGAATATTTCAACTCCCCCCTCCACTCCACCAAGGACATGCAGGTCATGGGCCTCCTCCATCGCCAAACCCTTACCACCCAATGTCTGGAGGAAGCACGCCTCATCTTCCACCTTGGGACCCTGCAACCACACACAGGATTAATGTGGATTTCACCAGTTTCCTTATTTCGCCTCCCCCCAACCGTATTCTAGTCCCAAGCCTCCAACTCGGCACTGCCCTCTTGACCAGTCCTACCTATCCATTTTCCTTCCTTCCCACCCATCTGTTCCATCCGCCCCTCCAACCTATTACTTCCACCCACACTTCATCTACCTATCACATTCCCAGCTACCTTTCACCACCCCCACCAACCCTCCCATTTATCTCTCAGACCCCTGACCCACAAGCCTCGTTCCTGATGAAGGGCTTATGCCTGAAAAGTCTATTCTCCTGCTCCTTGAATGCTGCCTGACCTGCTGTGCTTTTCCAGTGCCACACTTTCAACTCAGAATCCTGTAAATCTTTATCTAGACTTCCAGAATTTGAAAATGTGCCACACAAAAATCTAATATATAAAGTGAGATTAAATGAAGTTGGGTTAATTTATTAGTTGAAGAAAGGATTCATTAACCAAAAAAATCAGAGATTCAGGATAAACTAGTCTTTTATCTGGTTGGCAATATGTAACTAGTGGGGCTTCACTGGCTTCATTCCTTGAGCCTGGAGTTCAGTCTAAGATGAGATCAGTCATGATTGTTTCAAAAGGTGGAGCAGGCTTGAGGAGCTGAATTGCCTACTCCTGCTCCTGGTTCTTATGTTTTTACATTCTAACATTGCAGCCTTCAACTACTTACAATCCATATTAATGATTTGGTCACTTGGTAGGAGATACTACCGGCAAATTTGCAAATGACACTAAAATACACAGGAAAGTTAGTACAATGAAGAAATAAGAAATTTATAAATGGATAAGGATAGGTTAGGTGAATGGGCTGAAATTTGGCAGATTAATGTGGCTAATTGTGAGGTTATCCATTTTGGTCGGAGATATAGAAATGAAACTTATAATCTGAATGGAGAGAATTTTCAAAGTGGTGTGGTGCAGAGGGATCTGGGTGCCATCGTGCAGGAATCACAGAAAACTAGTATGTAGGTACAGCAGGTAATAAGGAGGGCAAATGGAATTTGGACTTTTATTGCTACAGGAATAGGGTATAAACTTAGGGAAATGTTGCTGCAACGCTACAAGGCATGAGTGAGACTGCACTGCCTACATTATTTTGATCGCATTGCTTGCGGAGGGATATTACTGTACTGGAGGCAGTTCAGAGAAGGTTTCCTACATTGATTCCAGAGATAAGGAGTTTATGTTATGAAGAGAGATTGAGCAGTTTAGGCCTATACTATCTGGAGTTTAGAAGAAAAAAAGATTATCTACGGGGCAACATTTTCACACAGAGAGTGGTACATGTATGGAATGAGCAGCCAGAGGAAATAGTGGAGGCTGGTACAATTGCAACATTTAAGAGGCATTTGGATGGGTATGTGAATAGGAAGGGTTTGGAGGGAGAAAGGCTGGGTGTTGGCTGGTGGTATTAGATTGGGTTGGGATATCTGGTCGGCATGGACGGGTTGGACCGAAAGGTCTGTTTCCTTGCTGGACATCTCTATGATTCTATCTAAATGGGGTATATAAGATAACAAAAGAAATTGACAAGTAGATGTTGAAAGGATGTTTCCTCATGTGGGGCAATCTAGAATGAGAGGTCATTGTTTTGATAAGAGGTACCAGATTTAAAGCAGAGAGGATGAGGAATTAGTTCTGTCGAAAGGTCATGGATGGGTGGAATTCATTACCCCAGCATGTGGTGGATACTGAGGCATTGAGTAAATTTAAGGAGGAGATCAACAAAGTTTTAATTAGTAATGGGTTGAAGTGTTATGGACAGCAGACAGGAAACTGGAGTTCAGTCTAAGATGAAATCAGTCATGATTGGATTAAATGGTGGAGCAGGCTTGAGGAGCTGAATTGCCAACTCCTGCTCCTGGTTCTTATGTTTTTACATTCTAACATTGCAGCCTTCAAAGTTGAACAAATGTAGGAGCCAACCTACAACTTTCAGTCACAATGATACAGGCATTGAGAAAGCAGAAAAGTAAGACTTTAAATGGAGCACCATACTGCACTGCCTTCATACAAGGGCAGTGGAGGTTTGCCCTGTCCCACATGTTGTTATTTTAATGAGCTGGAGTGTATATTTTTGAAGTTTTGGGCAATAGACTGGTATATAAATCCCACCCATTGATCCAACTATTTAAAGATCCTTGATTGGAACAGATTCTCCACATACCACAACAACCTATGGCAAATTGGGCATGGCAATGAAAAGATTTCCTGGGATGCATCTTCTTTGGATGGTCCTGGGGAGCTTCCAGAATGTGAACTGATATGTGGAATGATGCTGTAGACAAAATCGCCATACATGGATCTCTGATGTGCTTCACCAAAATCGCGGCAGAATTAGACCCTTTTAAAAGGTATTACAATACTTGGTTCTGTAGCAATCTGTGTTGTTGCTGCTTTATTAAAAATCAAGCGGCTGTCTAGTACAATATACAGTACACATTCAGTTCAGAGGTAAAGCAATTGTTCCCTTCATGTGCGATCTCACGTTATAAGAAAATTGTGCAATAGCCATGCCATTTAAACCAATGGGGCTGGAATCACATTATAGCCAATACAGGTAAAACAAATGGATTGCATTCTGCAAATAATGTCTAAATTCTTCAATTGTGTTAAAGCGAATTCGCATTGAAGAAACATGTGTTATAGCAGAACTGACTATACAAATCAGTCTCTCAATGTTTGTCAAGAGCAGATAGTGAAATGATGTGCCATTATGTTGGATGGTACTTCAGCAATTGGTTTTGAGATTCTTGGCTTTGAATACACCAAAATTATTTTGCCCTGTTTCCTTTACAATGGCGATTTGCTTGCTGACCAGCTATCAGCATTCAGAGCAAGAGAATCTCTTTTCATTTTACCTGGTGCACAGGACAGTCTAATGGCTGGTCACAAGCTGTGACCTTCAGAACACACTAGTCCACACAAACACATCAGCATGCTAATACAGACAGGTCAGTGGTTGTACATGTTTTTTATACCATTTTTAAAAATTTCTAAGGATAAAACACATCCATGTCTTTCAACTCACATATTTAATCTGGGATATGACTCACAGGAGATGTTTTCCTGCTGAGAGGAGGCAATTAGATTGTGTTGTATCTCCTCCTTTTGAAGTTTCTCTCTTTGAAGCCACATTGAGATCCTATAAGGTTCAACATTCCAAACCTGCACACGAGAACAATAAATCTTTAGCAGTCAGTAAATTTTATTTCTTGAAGTTGTATTAACAGCCATTCTTAACTTGCTGTTTTTTTTAGACTGTATATCTTGTTAAAAAGTTCAATATGCCCCTAAGTACTTTTGAGTTATGATTCAACATCATGACATTATAAGAGACCATAAGAAGACTGATGTTACCACAGCTTGGCAGTAATTGATAAATTGGATCATTGCATTGGAAAGCTGAATTGCAAGGAAGATAATTTCCTTCTGGACAGACAGTTCAATCCTTGGAACATTTGATCTAAGAAAGGAATGTTAACAGAGTTATTGAGCAGGAAACAAAGAGAGACATTTTCATTTTGTACTTCCCTTCCTGCAAACTCTATATCCTCTCTTCCTATCCCAATTTAAAGGAGTAGTTTTGTATGTTAGGAGGAAAGAATAATAGGGTGTTTCTTTCTTTTCACCTTGCTCCTCCTCACCAGAAAAGGAATAACATTATGTGTAATATGTATATTCTTATCTCCTTAAATTTTTGTTAATGCAATTTTCAGAGCAGTTGGCAGTCCCCAGGTACTGCCGATCTTTTTACCATATTTTAATATGAAGAACTCGTTCTTTCTCTTCTAACTCTTGCATTTACTAAAAATGCCCTTGGGAACTAAAAGTTTTTTAATTAAAATCAAGATGATAGAGCACAAACAGAGAAAAGCACTGTAACTATTGCCATTCATATCCAGATTTATTCAGAAAACTGAAACTTCCTTTGCCAACTACAAAATATCTATGTGTTTTATTTTCTCTAGAGAAATCAATTTTTCCTTATTGTTAAAGTGAAAACAAGGCATATATTCCACAATTTGCAATTATAATGAAAAGATTATTTTGCCCACATGTATTCACACGTTAAAATATAAAATACAACATGGGAATATCAGTGATTTCAAAAGGGTGAACAGTCATTATTTTGTAGACTCAATTACGACAGTCACAGAAAGCTGCATTTGCCCTTTAAATAACCTTCTTCTCTTATCTGATAGCTATTCACCTCCATGACATTCAGAAAGAGAAATTGAGACAATTAACTAATTACCAATGATGTAACATCGAGGGACTAACAGTTGACCATGAGCAGATTTAGCAAATCTAAATCAGGTCAAAAAACCGAAACAAAACATGATGCCGAGCTGTTTGAGGAGAAATTAGGTTAAATAACCAAAAGCTTGACTGAAGATTTTTCCAGGAGTTCCTCAAAGGAGTAAAGTGACATAGAAAAGTATAAGCATTTAGAGGGAGAATTCCAGTGATTTAAGTTCCAGCTGGACACATGACCATCTACGGTAACACAACTCAAGTTTGGCATGTTTGAAAGGCCAGTGTTACATGAATGCTGATAACTTGGGGGTGTTTTAGGATTTGGAGGAAATTATAGAGATAGGGAGGGGCAAGACCATGGAGAAATCTGGAAAATAAGGAAGAAGAATACTAAAAACAAGGCATTGCAACACTGGGTTTGAATGTAGGTCAGTGAACACAAGGGTGATAGATATGTAGGACTTGGTTGAAGTTGAGACCTGGACAGAGTTTTGGGTGAACACGCATTTATGGAACACAGTGTTTGAGAATAACCTGAGCGTATTGTTTTTACAAATGTCTAGGTGTAACAAAGGCTTTTAGCAGCAGATGAGCTGAATCAGGGTAAAATTGGGCAATGTCATGCAGATGGAAAAAGGTGGCTTTAGTGATCACATGAACATACAGAACAGGCTCGAGTGACTGAAATTCTCCCAATTCTTATGTGTATCTGTGGTCACGCTGATCTAGGGCTCATTTGCATCACTTGGATCCAAAAAATGCCTTTTGCTTTATGCAATGGACCTACTCATAACACAATAATTTGCACATACACTATACTGTTTTGAAATTATGCACAAAAATTATTGATCTGGACTAATGAAAGTAGATACTAGTCAGAGGAGAATCATGGGAATGTTGCTATAAAATGTTGAATTTAATATTTACTTCAACTCAGTCGACAAGACATTTGAGCAACCAGGCAGAAGAAAGGAGCTTTAACATCTTGGGTATTCGAATGCAGCTCTTCAATTTTGTACGCAGGCCGGAAGCTGCGGTTTTGGCAGGAATTTCCATGACAAGAATTATTAGCCGAAGCAGGTGCATTATATTATGGCCAAATAAGTTCCTTCCATTCTGCCTGACAGTAGGTGGGATGACTGAGACAGTCTCCTGTTCAGTCATCCTGCAGTCGGCACTGGTAAGCCACTGCAGCCATTTGACCATAAGTATGGATCAATCCAAAGGATATCCATGAGCCAACCACTGAAAATGAAGACGGAAGTAAAGACAGACAGATATGGTTTCATATCCTTTTTATTTGTTCATAGAATATGGGCATCACTAACATGTTATGGGCATTTACTGCCCTTTTCTCATGGCACAGGCTTGGGCAGGTCAGAATGTGTCAGATGTCAGCCAGGATTTCCCACCCTTATGTAATTGGGGAAACTCCCAAATGTGATAGATTTTCCATTTGAGCTGATATTCCAGCCTCAAGTTTGTTATCAAATATCGCAGGGTTTCCAAAGTCTCCAAGTGAGAAACCAATTGATGTGGAGGCGTGGGGTGGGTGGATTGTGGGAGAGAGTGGTGTTGGGAAGGGGGTCATTGGTAATGGGAGGGTAGGCTGACATTTCCTTCAAGTTGCAAGTGAAATTTGATTTCTTCTTACATTTCAGTTTACATCAGTATTTCACTCCTGTGTCTTGCACCCCTCCAAATTCATATCTGAAACTAAGTAAATAGGTTAACTGTTTGAGCTTAAACCATATTGGAAAAGCCAGTCTTGACTCTGTATAAATGGAAAGTGCAATTCCTTAACATATTCCAGGCCTTGACAGTTTTTTTAGGAGGCCAACAATGATTTCCTTGCTTTATTATAAGATACTGGAGGTTACAAAGATGATTATTGGTTTTGTCTAACGTAATAAAAAATTAGTAATGCCCACCCTATCAGTTCATCCAAACTTAATCATAGACTACATTTTTTACTGTTCTCTGCTAGAATAGTTTAAGGCAGAGGGTTGTAAAGATCAATGCATGGCTAACACACTGCCTTCTTGCCTGCCCTGGACATGTCTACGATTTTACTGGAGATGGTGATCAACTCATGAACACTTTAATTGACTAATCCTATCCCTGCCACTATTTTGCTCATGATAGAGGGATGGCACGGCCAAGTAGGTAGCCTGTTGGTGGGTGAACTGCTTTCAGGCTAGAATGGAGGGGACATCCTCTGGAGAAACATTGAAGGTAATGAACTCTTATTAACACAAATTTATGCAGTACAACCAAGAATTAAAGTGAGTAATTAATTAAAGTGATCAACAAAAAGGGCCAAACAGCAGAGCTAAATAGTCACATATTTTTCTACTTCTTTTGGAGTTAGGACTAGGAATGAGGCAGGTTCAGACCCAAGGTCTGATCTCCCGGAACGAGTTGGGTTGAACTAACATCAACCTCTGGTGGCACACGCAATCTGAGCTGACCTCAGCAGAATTCTATGAATGTGGTGGCTGGTTGTGGGCTGTCTTTCAGACTTAGTTTCTATCGTCTCAGCTTGTTTATGGACAGTTTTGCTGAGAAAGAAAAGAAATGGAAGACTGTGTTGTGTGCCTGAGTCACTCAGTCTCAGGTTCACAAACTGTCTTTCCCTTTGAGTTATAAACATTTCTTTTTCCACTCCCTCTCCCACTGAAGCACATCTTTATCTCCCACCTCTCATGCCCTCTCTCCCTCTTCCAATTACATTTACACTCTCTATCTCGCTCATTGATTAGATTAGATTAGATTATATTACAGTGTGGAAACAGGCCCTTCGGCCCAACAAGTCCACACCGACCCACCGAAGCGTAACCCACCCATACCCCTACATTTACCCCTTACCTAAAATTACAGGCAATTTAGCGTGGCCAATTCACCTGACCTGCACTTCTTTGGACTGTGGGAGGAAACCAGAGCACCCGGAGGAAACCCACGCTGACACGGGGAGAATGTGCAAACTCCACACAGTGAGTCGCCTGAGGCGGGAATTGAACCCAGGTCTCTGGCGCTGTGAGGCAGCAGTGCTAACCACTGTGCCACCGTGCCGCCCATGGACATGGGATCTTTCATTCTCTTGCCCAATTGCACACACCCTTTCCCATTTAGGCTGTTGTGATCAATCTCTGGTGAGGTTTCCCAATTTATTACGCTTCCAGATACAATCCAATTCCAAACTGTTAAATTGAGGAGGGATGAAGTGGCAGCCTTTCTCTGTTCACCCACACCCATAATTGGTCACAATAAAATTACTTCACAAAAAAAAAATCATTCCCTTGTGGATACAGTTCTTCCAGACCAAATGAATTTAAGTTTTAAAAGGAGTCAATTTAATTGAGCCTACTTGAGTTTGGAAAAGAGTAAACAGAATATTCCCAGACCCTGAATGACACAGGCCATGGCAACATTTGGAAAAATCAGTTGAGATGTTTGGCAAGTACCTTCACATCATTTTGGAGCAACAATTTTCTGACCAAATGTTGCACAATGAGACAAAATTCTCACTAGTGTGTAGTGAGAGGTGGACTTGCATTGATGAAAACTGAAAGAACTGATCCTGAAATGTTGACTCTGATTTCTTGCCATGGATGCTGCAGGATCTGTAGAGCTTTTGCACCAATTTCAGTTTTTATTTGCATTATGGTTCATTATCCCTCTCATTACAACTTAATCTCACCTCTTTAGCATTCAGCTCAATTCTTTCACCTGCCATGTAGAAATTTGAGAATCTTCATCACGAAAACCAGTTATCTGATGACTCCAGCTCACTGCTTTGTCCTACAGGGCCTCCATTTTGAACATGCAGCTCCAACTCCAGTGGCAGCTCTATATACAACCAATATCAATGGATATTATCATCCAACATGTATCAGCCGCACTGCATCTCATGGTGATCATCCCTGATCTACTTATAATATGGCACTGTACTTCAATGCTCCAATGGATTCCACCAGCACTTCTCTTTGCAATGTTGATGCAAGAACAGTTTCAGTGAAGGTACAGGCACCCAGCTCATGATTTAGACCATGGTGTTTCTCTCCCGATCTCTTAGTACTAATTCACTTTGTGTCCACTTCAATACACGCAGCATCCCTGCCTTGTGTTGCCTTGCTTTGCCATCTTTATGCTTTGTTCCCTTAGCCAGACATTAAAGGCTCATTGTACTTCTGTCTTGTTTTGTCTTTTAGTGCAAACATAAAACCAGGCAACATATCATGCTTGGCAGCAGTCATCAGTCAAGGAAGTTGGATATGTTGCTGTATGTCACCATACTATCTCAATGTCACAATTGTGCCATGTACTAGCAGTTTACATGGCACATATACTGAATGTGATTCAATCAAATGACTTTATCTCAAAGTCTCTAAGGGGTGCAGTAGTCAAGAGAGACACCATTGTAATCTGGGGATCCCAGCATAGTAAGCCAGGAGCATTGCCAGACGTCAATCCAGGGCCTTGTGTGCTTGGGGAGGTCATAGTCAGGGTTCTTTCCTGTCAAGGTGCAGAGTTGAAGATTGGGCCTCCCTACACTTTTCTTGGTCATTCAGCCCAGTGTGAGCCCTCTTCTCCTGAAATGGGACAGAGAAGGATTGAATGAGATGAAGGATCTGGCACAGCTGCTGGTGCTGGTGGCAGCAAAATGTTGAAGTGCCCCGAGTAGTGAGTAGGAAGCATTTCCTTCTCCTTCTCACTCTATCCCTTCCAGATACCTTCTTTTCTGGTTCATCACTCAATTCCCCTCACTCCCCCTCCTCCACACCCTATATTTTTACTCTCACCTTCCCTCACACTCTTGTTCTCCCTTATGCTCTCACCCTCCCTCCCTTCCTCCCTCCCTCACAGTGCCCCTTCCCTCCCTGATGAATTCTCCTTCCCTCATGAACTTTCCATCCCTCACACTTTCTTCTTCCTTCCTTTATTCACTGTCCCTCACTCACATTATCTTACTCACTCTCTCTTTCTCACACCATTGTCCCTCTCATTCCCATACACTCTAGCCCCCGGGCCTGAGTACTTGCTTCTCCACCTTGACTGCATTCCTATTTGGAAACAAGAGAGAGCCTCCAATTCCCCATCAGTTGTTTCCAACTTGGAGCCTCTTGCCCTGGCAAATGTCACAACCTTTGCACTCTCGCCCACCCCAGCAAATTCACTGCATGCACTACATAGGCCTCAAGGCCTCAAGATACTCGGTTGCACACCCCACTGTTCCACCAGAGAGGTCGCTTCCCTCCTGCGTTTGTCTGCTCTTAGGCTGACTGGTGAGAAATGACCTTTGATAGAAGGAACATTTCTTTGTCCAGTTTCCACTTGTACTTCCTGAATTTGGAACACAGGTTATGGGCTGTACAGGACCTCTGGACATGTCACATTGAGGTCCCTGGACCACCTACTGGGCAAACCTGTTCTAACCCTGCAAGTCTTTAATCACAGGAACTCCCGTGAATGCAGAAAAACTGAAATTAAAACAAAAGATGCCGGAAATACTTAGCAGCTCCGGCAGCTGCCAATGGCTACTGAGACTTAACAACAGGTACCAAACTGAAAACAACAACCTACAATGACATGCAATAATTACATCACATCCCACACTCATGGAAAAGTCTGTTCCACAATGAGGCACCACACAAAACTACCCAACTAAGAAGAGGCTTGATTTTCTACATAATCAGTGTCTACTGCAAATGGAAAGATGTCAGTGATGATTCTCGGCTGCTATCTGGCCTGTTGAATTAGGTCTTGGCATTTTCTGCTTTTATTTCTGTTTTTGATTGTATTATTTTTCATGTTAAAGCAGATCCATTTGCTGATTAAACAATCTCTTCTCAATTAGGTAATTAACCTGATGTTAACCATTTTAACAATATTACAAATTAGACATGAACCGAAGTGTGGTTTGACTTTCTTTTGACACCAAATAGCAATTAAAACAAAGACTTCACCAGATTAACATGAGCTGGAGTTAATGTCTAAAATACTCATTCGCCTTTAAAGAACCAATATTTTTATTGGTTTGGTTTCAAAGATTAGTGACATTTTGTCCAAAGCTAGCTGCTTGTAGTCCCCTTGCTAAAAATAAATCAGTGTTAGAAATTCTGCGAAGAGAAGATGGTTTTTAAATAGTATATTGCCTGTAATTATAACATCAATCTAGCAAACTTGCTGGTATCTAATTAGAATATTTCACTTCAGTAATGCCTGCCACAAACATCTGCAAAATTTCCATATTAAATGATCACTAATTTTCTTCTTTCACATTAAGTCTAGATTTTTCATTCTTATTGGCTTTTTCAGTCATTCACCAATGTTAATGCATAAAACTGTAAAGTCAAACTAAGAACTGCAGGTGATGGAGATCTGAAACACACAAAAGCAGAAATTGCTGGCAAAACTCAACAAGTCTGGCAGCATCTCTGGGGAGAAAACAGAGTTTAAAAACTATTCCAGCAAAAACACCATTTTATTTTGTCAGTCTCCAGATCATCAGAGCTGGAAGAAAGTCTTAAGTTGTTGTAGCAGTCTAGGTAGACAAGGCTAGGAGAATTGTGGAGTGCTTTTATTCAGGTTCTGAGTTAGCTTAGGTCTGTGTGTCTTGGGCAGAGATAGTAATGGAGAGGATCACATCTAGTGAATGTGCAGAACTTCATTAAAGTGAAACACAAGTGTCTCATCAGTTGAACAAAAAATTAAAGGGTGAAAATAGGTGTGAAATTTCATATATTGTTGAGTTTTTGTGAAGATGTTTTTGCTGTTAATAATTATAGAATGTGTGAGAGAGGGAAAGAGTGAGAGAACCTTTTACTTCATTTTTTAATGTAAAAAAATCTTTTGTTTATTTTTAAAAAAGGAGCCTCTTATGAATATAGTTAAAAGTCACACAACACCAGGTTATAGTCTAACAGGTTTATGATTATAATCAATGACTAATCAGCATGATAATCCAATTGCAAAAATAAAACTTATGTTTAATTAAGCCAGGTTTCACTCTGGGATCTGATTTGTCTAGTATTATCATCAGCTAGGATCATAACACATAGAACAACCAGAAGTTCTGTTCAGAAAAATGCAGTTAGCTAATATGATGACAAATGTTGCCAAAACTGAATTTGGCAATGTCTGGTAGACAATCTAAGGCATATTGTAAGGCAAGGACAAGTGCTTCAAGAACAGCAAAAATATGTGCATTACTGTACTTCCCAGACCCTAAGTATCAGCAGGATTTAGCTTCCCACTCAGACCCTGCCCCTGAAACTCTGCATTTTCCCATGGCTAGACCACCCAGTATGTCGAGCTACGAGTAGTAATCCCTTGCACCTTACCTATCCCCCTGTCCTCATTGCATGATAAATGATGAGGTATGAGCTCTACATAACAGAGTTAAAAACATTGACAGCTTGCCCAGTTAGTTTTCCATCATATTAATTCAAAGTACGAGGTTTCCGCAGATTGACCATGATATAATTAAGCCTAATTCAGCCTTCACCTCAAGTCCATCTACACACAAATATAAGTAATAGTAAATTTCTTTCTATCCATCTATCTATCTATCTATCTATCTATCTATCTATCTATCTATCTATCTATCTATCTACCTATCTATTTCAATTAATGCTTGACACGCTGGCTGAATTTTAAATTTTACACTCCAAAGCACAATGTTATTATGTTTAATCACACAACACCAGGTTATAGTCCAACAAGTTTATTTGAAAACACTGGCTTTTGGAGCACTGCTCCTTCATCAGCTGGTTGTGGAGAATAAGATTGTAAATCACAGAATTTATCGCAAAAGTTTACAGTTTGATGTAACTGAAATCAATGTTACAAACTCCAAATCAATGTTACTAAGATCAATTATCTGTCCTGAGTAGAGTGGATCAATTAAGAATCGTTTCCCTTAAGTGTTATTCAGTCCTACAGCACTCAAACTATAACATGTTAAACATTATGAGTGATTTCTAAGTTACGCTCTCAAAGTAATTGTATTTTGGGGTGAAAGAATATTAAACATGATTTGCAAACACTTACTGTAAGTCAGTAAATCATGAAATTGTTCAGGCTAAGTGATAGCATTGTATGCAGCTTCCTTGTTCTCCTCTGGAAGGCCCACAACCCTGGGGTAGATATGATGGGCTGAATGGCCTTCTTCCACAGTGTAGGGATTCTATGATTTGATGACTTAGGATGTGTGGATTCTTCATACGGTTAAACACATGTCAGCACTAAAGCTGTTCCACTGACAAACTTTGTATGAGGTCTGGGAGTGCTAAAGCATCTTCTGAGAAGCAGAAAGAAATTTTGACCCACAATCCTTTGTTGGTTGCCCCAGTTTCAAGAAGCCCTTTGAGGTATCAATTGATGCTAACACAGAAAATGTTGTTGAAACTCAGCAGGTCCGGCAGCATTTGTGAAGAGAGAAGCAAAAGTAATGTTTGAATCTTGTAAATGTAAATTCACTAAAGATCCTCAGACAGCACCTTTCAAAACCATGATGACTTCCATCTGGAAGGATAAGGGCAGCAGATATATGAGAACACTACCACCTTCAAGTTCCCCTCCAAGCCACTCACCATTCTGACTTGGAAATATATTGTCATTCCTTCACTGTCACTGGGTCAAAATCCTGGAATTCTCTCCCTCGGGCACTGTGGATCAAACTACAGCACAGGGACTGCAGTGGTTCAAGAAGGCAGCTCACCATCACCTTCTCAAGGGCAACTAGGGGTGGGCAATAAATGCTGCCAGCCAGCGATGCCCACATCCCACAAATAAATGAATTAAAACAATGTAAATGTTCTCCAGAACAGTTATTTTAAGGATGAACAAACATTGGCCAAAGTTGTCATTTTCTCAAAGTTTTTGTTTCTTTTAGTTATCATGTGTATGTTTGTTGAGGTGTATGTGTTTGTTGGGTAATTCAGAAGCAGAAACATTTATTCTTCCCTATTTCAAACTGTGTGATAACAAATTGTTCATTTATTAAAGAAGCATGTTTGATTTTTTTAACATTTAAAACTATTGGAGATCAAGTATATAAATAGTCAGGAACACCACCATTTGCAAGTTCCCTCCAAACCACTCACCAGACTGACTCAAGAATATATTGCTGTTCATTCAGCACTGCTGGGTCAACATCCTGGCAATCCCCTGATTAGGGCCTTGTGGACCCACCTAAAGTAAATGGACTGCCAATATTCAAGAAGGCAGCTCATCACTACCTTCTCAAGTGCAAGTGGGGATGGGTTATGAATGTCAACTACCCATGAGTGAATAAATAAAGTCAGGAACTACATAAAGCATTTATATTTATGTTGTAACCATGAAGATCGTGAGTTTAAACAGAGATTGTATTCTCCTCCTACTTCAGTCATAAGAATTCCTAAGCATTTAAGCACATACATGTATTTACAGCTAACAGGGAGAAAGTGTGGAGCAGATGCTGGAGATCAAAGTTGAGAGTGTAGTGCTGGGAAAGCACAGCAGGTCAGGTACCATCCGAGGAACAGGAGAATCGGAGTTTCGGGCGCAAGCCCTTCATTCAGCTGGATCTGTACAACAGTACATGATGGCATCTCTGCCTCCCCTCCAGGCACTGTCGAGCCGATCAGTTTTTGAACGGTGAAAGCGTGCAATTAATGCCATGATATTTGTGGCATTTCACTACCATGGCAACTATTTAAATGTGCAATCCATTGAACAGACAAACAACTGTATAAGATTTTTAATGTTGGTGTCACTTTGGAGAGTGGGAACCAATATCCTGATGTCATAATGGCTTCAAAACAAATTGATTCAGGCTTTACTGAAACTTGATTCGAACCCCAACTTGCTCTTTGCTGATTGTTTTGATGATTCATAGAACTAAATGGAGTGGATGCTTCACTTCTACCTGCACCTTGCAGGGCTGTAACAACGTCTCCATGCATGCATTAAAGTAGTTTCTGCCTAAGAATTAATATGCTGTTCACACGCACAAATTGAACTGACCACTTCAATCTCTGCATTAAGCACTGCTTGATTATCATTAATTGCACTTGCACGAAAGGGATCACTTATAAGTGTGAGTGACAAGCTCCAACTGAACCGCATGCAGCAGACAGCTAACTGCCTCAGCTACTCCCTTTTTACTTTGTCAAGTGATGCTGTTTTATTGGCACTTTTCATTTGCCAGCGGAGAAAGTGGGGATAATTGAGAAGTAACAAAGCCGTTACTTTCAGAGAGTTGTTTGCTGTAAATAATCATTCACACTTCAAATCATTGCAATAAATTCAGTCTGAAATGGTATATGTCATTTAGAGTGACTGATGTGAGCACTTTCATCTCGTTACTTTCCCCAGTTAAAAGCAACTGAGACTCTTTTTGTGAATTTAGAGCAAAAATGAATGGAGGAAACACAAAGCTGATACATTCTTAACCCAGTTCCATTGTGTTTTTTTTGTATTTTTTTTCACTTGTAAATGATTGAGAAGATTTTCCATAGGCAATTATTGGTCGAGTCAGACTGCTGTACAGTGGGTATTGTACCTGCACATCCTGTACGCAGCTGGTGCCACTGGAGTTTCCCAGGTTGACCAACAAAGTAATACTTCTGGTGTGTTCACAGCCTCCATTGGACCTCCCTCTGAAAAGCTTGCTGAATGGCTTGTGGAACTTCCAACATTCTGCTGCCTTTAAATGGACCGCAACAGCCATTCAAGAGGAAGGTTTGTTTATCTGGCAGTTCAAAAATGCTACAGAGCTCAGAAAATTAATGGAACAGTGAAGTTAAGTCAGGCTGGGAGCCCACATTTGCACAAAGGCAGCTGTGGGTCTTCTGTTTCGGGAAGTTCAGTGTTGCAGGGCCTTCTGCCAACACCAAGAGCTGTTCCGACTGCCTGGGAGGTGGTGCTGCTGAGAAGAATGAATGTTGTATCCAATGTCCAGAGGTGCTGATGAGAAGTAAAATGTTGGCAGCCTTTTTAAAAACCTGCCAATATGAGACTGTCCAGGATTTCCCTTTTTCCAAATAAATAGCCAAAGTGTTTCCGCTAGCAAACATTTTAATTTAGTTATTTAAAAATATATAATGCATCATGTATATCTGGAGAGTGCTCAAGAAACTTCTGTCATACCTTGCTAAATCCTGTCCAGCAAAGGTACTTGCTTCTGTACCATTTAGCATGGTTACTGATCAAATCACATCCAGCGTGGAACATTGGGAGAATTCAAGGGCTTCTACAGTGGTTTCAGAGCCATAGGATCGATATTTTACTGGGCTCTGAGTGACTGTGGTGAAACTTGTGGCAGAGTCAGATTGAAAGGCCAAATGAGGATTATCTCAATGTTGGGAGGAACTCCCTCCATCTTTTATGCTTTTCTCACGTAGTGAGGCAGCAGTGCACTACCAGTTAGGGGAACTATTGCTTGGTAAAAGTGGCACAGTGGTCAGCACTGCTGCCTCTCAGCGCCAGAGACCCGGGTTCAATTCCCGCCTAAGGCAACTGTCTGTGTGGAGTTTGCACATTTTTCCTGTGTCTGCGTGGGTTTCTCTGGGTGCTCCAGTTTCCTCCCACATTCCAAAAATGTGCAGGTTAGGTGAATTGGCCATGCTAAATTGCCCGTAGTGTTAGGTGAAGGGGTAAATGTAGGGGAATGGGTCTGGGTGGGTTGCTCTTCGGAGGGTTGGTGTGGACTTGTTGGGCGGAAGGGCCTGTTTCCACAATGTAAGTAATCTAAACACAGTAAGTAATCTAAAAGTCTTGTTAATGACACTTGTCTCATGAATATTCAGACTCTCATTGGCCAATCATGCTGGATGTTGAGAAAACTTGATGTGGAAACCACAGCAGGTACCTAACCAAATGACCTCCATGTTGCCTATGAATAAACTGCAACCCGGGGAACAATTAATTCAAGACACACGCACCCCTTGAACATGAAATTGGCATTCAGTGTCAGCCAACCTTTTGCTACCATCGTGGCCACTTACCAATACACAGGCAATACACTCTGGGTACACAGACCTGCAAATGGTACTGGAACGCTTCAACAGGGACAGTCCACTCACACAGACAGAAGCCCAACTTACGGAATGGACTAGGCAGTATGTCAAGGCTGATCACTTGCTCTCTCAGCTATTGCTCACTTAGCAACCACTTGCATGCTCCCAGCATCCACGTTTTCCTTTGCCTTGCTATCACTAATAGCACAGTCCTGCAACCAGGCAGCTAGCCTTGCTGTTCAACAGTCCTCAGTCAAGGAGGCAGACATCTTGTGCAATGTCTAATGTCAATCTCACACCATGCACCCTGTGCCAGCAGCTTATATGGCAAACACACAGAGTGTGTGCAGCAAACAGGCAGCCCACGTCTTAGTGCCATAGGGGAATCATCTTCAGTGAATTCCACTAAGGCACCTGTCAATCAGGAGGCCCCGACACAGGCTGTCAAGGGCAGCCTATCATCAGACCCTGTGATTTTTCACTCCAGTTGGAGCCATTCCATCAGGGAATCATTGCCTCTGCCTTTTAGAGAGTGGGTCCTGGCCAGTCCTATGGCTCCGTAGTGGTCAGTGTGAGATTGGGCTAACATGGTAAGGGAGATGTACAGCCAGGGCTTTTGACATTTCGCATCCACAGTTAGGAGCAAGGGGGAGGCAGTGAATGACCAGACCAGGTGTTGGGTAGGAAAGCTAGGCAGGAGGCAGTCACAGGTAGATGGCTTGGAAGGATACCTGGAAGGTGTAAAGCCTATGGCTGTTAGGAGGGAAAGGTGCATACTTAGGGTCAGACCAATATGTTCAGGCAGAGACTGGAAACTTCAGGCTGAGGAGTGCTCATTGTCCTCTTCCATCATGTTGGAAACTGAATGCATGCACTGGGGAAGAAAGTAGCTGCATCCACACTTGGAGTGAGCTGGGAAACAATACAGAGGGCATTGGGGATTCATGGTATTGGAGAGTGGGTTGGGGAGAGTGACTGAGGGAAGATCTTGCAAGCAACACTGAAAGTGGCAGAGAATGAGCCTTGGTGGGAGGTGAGTGCAGTAGCAGAGAGAGAGAGAGAGACACAGAGAGAGTGAGTGTGAGGTTGCAGAGAGAGGAATGTTGAACTTACACTGACAAAACAGCTCTTCTTGTTGCACTGCTGACCATTCCTCCACCCCCTGAAGATCGCGCTGATCTGGGTGATGACCTTTGAACAGGTTGCAAAGGTCTGGCGGAATGGCATCCCCTCCTGGTCCTCCAGAGAGAGGGCTTCTCTCCATTACACCACCTTGTCCACCAGAGCCTCCAGATCTCTTTCTGGGAATCATGGTGAAATGTTTCCCCATTCTCTGCCAAGATCAGGTTGTGTCCATGGACAAGTTGGGCAGCTTTGGAATATGGTGTTTGTCCACGTTTACAGTGGCTTTTTAAAAGTGGCGTGGGTGCAAGGGATGCTGGCATTTCCTCTGAGTGATGAGTTGCTTTGGAACATTGCGTAGTGATATGGGACTGGAATCAGATGTGAAGGGGTACCATGGGCAAAATCGGGGTAGTTAATGTGGCAAGTTTGGGAAGTGCTAAGTTGAGGCAAGAAAACCCTCTAAGCCTCACTGTAAAACCCTCCAAAAATCTTGATGCAACTCAGACTTTGCCAAAAACAGTAAAATTCAGCTCATTTTGCCTTTCCTGCCTGCTCCAGCTCTCTGAAAGAGAACTATGATTTAGTGCCAATCACTTGGCCTTTCCCTATATCCCTGCACTTTGTTTCAACAGAAACAATCATCTAATACTCTACTGAATTGAAACTGCATCTACACCTCAAAGCTTCTATCTCAATGGCACAGTTCTTTTCCACAGCAGGATGTTGTGAAGGGCCATACTCCTGAACATGAGCCCTTAGACTCCAGTCTCTTGACCAAACAGAAAATCCATAGGGGCTGTAGATTTCAGTTTAACAATCTCCACTTCCGTTGTTGAAGATGAAAAATGTACTTCACGTTTGGGAGAATACTCCCATGTTTTATGTTCTTATGAACTCTTATGTTCTTGCTAGAAATATAGCAATTTGGCTCAAGTACAAATAATTCTAATGGGGCTGCCTTATTTGATTCTTGGAAAGGATTGACAACTTGGCTACATCTCGTCCATGTGTGTGGGTGGACTCTGAATTGTAGTGATGAGGGCATTTTCCATCAGTTCATTTTCCTTCACATTTTATTATATTCAGTTTTAAGTGGATATTTATTTATATTTTGCTTTAGACTAGATTTTAAAAATCCATTTGCAGACAGCAGGGATACTCAGCAGTGACTTCAGTCAGAAATGAATAAAGCTTATAGCATGCTTTTCTTCACTGGCTGGGGCACAGAATATAAAAATTGGCAAGTCATATTACAGCTGTATAGAATTTTGGTTCGGCCACATTTGGAATATTGGCTACAGTTCTGATCACCACAAAAGCAGAAAGATGTGGAGGCTTTGGAGAGGGACAGAAATGTTTTAAAAGGTTATTGTTTGGCTTGGATGCAAAAGGTTTTTAATTTAGAAATGCATCATGTGTCAGTGCAGGCTTGGTCATCTGAAGGGTCTGTTCCCATACAATTCTTTGTTCTTTGACTTACTCATGCAATGCAACGGTATTCTTTGATTAATGCAGCTAACCTACATCGCTGTACTTGCTAGCAGATCTTGAGGCCCTTACTTCTGTCCCTCTCTTTTTTTCTTTTATCTCTTGGACACTTCTCCATGTTTCCTCTCTTTCCTGTCACTTATTCTATTTTCCACTGCATCTCCTCTCGGATATGTCACACTGCATGAAGGACTTATTTTTAACAGCAAAAGTGCATTTTTAATGTATGTCAATTCAAATTAATTTGGCTCAGGTTGCTAAGTTCATCCCAACCGGAGTAATATAGAAAATGTAAGACACATACCCATCTTACAAGGCAAAAGAAGACTTACATCAAATGCCTTGGATTCTTCATGGCACCAAATTTATCCAATAAAGCATCATCATTGAGAAATTGCCTAAGAAAGATATACCTTATATTGGGGAGGCTGACCATCATACATATATTTTAGTCTTTGATATAAGCATTGTCAGCAGTAAACAAAAGGGCTAGGAACATTGATCATACAAGATAGCAAACTAATTTGGCTTTGGATTCAAAACGCCTGGCTTATGCATCATCCAATTACTCAAATATGAAATACTTGCTTTGGTATTTGGGTCACAAAATTCCACACCTCCCCTTATGGTAAGCAAATCACAGTAGAAACAGTTCACAAGGCTCTGAAGATAATTTGGTGCAAACCGTAGACAAGTGCATCACACCACATACAACAACAGTTTACAAACTATGACTTTGAAAGCTGCTATAAACCTGCTACCAAAATTATCACCTTGGATCTGCTGAGCAGCTTGTCAAATTAAAAGAAAGATGCAGTAGTTCTGTGAGATCCAGCATGAGCATTGAGGAAGAAGACACACTCACAGTTACATTTTTGCCAGCATGAATAGTCATTGTGGTTCTGTTTGCCGAGCTATAAATGCCGGAGGAAACATCACAGAAGCGCTTCACAGGGGGCTCCCAAACACTGAGGATGTCACCTAGACAGGGGACGAAACGTCTGCAACACAAATTCCCAGCTCGGCAAACAGGACCACAACAACGAGCACCCATGCTACAAATCTTCTCACAAACTTTGAGCATGAACAGTCAGCAATCAGCAATAGCTAATGGCCCACCACAAAAGGCACTGTGGAAAGACATCCTAGTGGTGTGGCCTGACATGATTAAAGAGGTGCCAGATAGTCTCAGTTGTTGCTGGCCTTGCAGAGATGAGCTTCGTATTTCAAAAGACGTAAATTTTCAAAGGGAAGCACTCTTCTAGGACATAATGTCACAACTACTCCAAAGAAATATGAGTATAGAGCAGATAACTCGATTGGTCTATCAATGGTGACATCAATAAGTTATTGAGAATGTGTGAGGCATGCCAGAATCACCAGACCCAGCAACATAGAGAACATTGACACGCCACAAGATCCGAGCAGTCCTCTCATTGAGACTGAGCTGATTACAACAAATGAGGATGAGTTTATCTTAGTTGTTGATTATTTTTCCAAATTTCCAATTATCAGACAGGTAAAGAAATTTTCAGGTGCACCGGAGTAGACATATGAAGTGCCATATTCAATCTATTTTGCAAACCTGAAGCAAATATTTCTGACAATAAGCCATAGTATATGAACAGATTCTTCAGGGACACGCTTGTCAAATGGGTTGTGAACTATGTGAACATCCTCACCATATTATGCCAAATCAGCAGTCCTTATTGAGCAAATGGTTTGCACTATTAATTCATCCTGAAATGTAGAACCACAAAACAATATTTTTCTGTCACCATGTTGCACCCCAGGGGTACACCACTGGATACCATTGCCAGCAGAAATCATATTCGGAAGGTAAGTGCGATCATGCCATGTTTTCCCAGTTATCTGTATTCTCCAAGAATGTAGGAGACACTAATCAACAAATAAGGGACAATGAAGGTGGTGCATGACTGGCATTTAGATGCTGAACAACCTCAACTACACATAGGATTACAGGTCAGAGTTATACACTCTACAGTGGAAACCTGACTGTCCATGAAATATCCAAAGTGTGAAGTGAGTACAGTGAGTATGAAGTACAGTACTTAACAGAGCAATATTGAGGAAGAACAGAAATCAGTTCAGGGAAATATGTAGTATGCAAATTTTACACACGAAGGAATTCAACCAGAAAATTACAGTGTGATGGAACACCAAGGAAATGATCAATGCACAGTTGACATATTTGCAAATTAAGAACAGGGCATATTCCACATGTCTGGAAGATTACATCATAACAAGGTTTGGAAGGGTTGTCAAACAATTGAGATGATATATGTACTCTAAGACTTGTGTACTCGTAAATTTTACAACCCTTACCTCTGTACCAATAGATTTTTCCATTTTTATTTCTGAATAATTGCATTTTGCTATTACTCAATGTTCATATGCTTTCACTTTTCATGTGCAAGATTTACCTTGGGAAAAGTGGTCACTTTGTACTTTCACTTTTAGAATGTCTTGGTTGAAGAACTCATTATGAAGATGAATCAAGGCCTCAAATATTATCTTGTGACCAGAGGCTACAGTCACTCTGTATTGCAGCACCCTAGGCCATGGATAGGTTTAGAGATTACTCTTTGCTGTATGTATTAGTTTTAGCCATACATAGACTTATGAAAGATTTTCAAGTAAATAGGATCCATGTACCTAATCTGTGTTATGCACAGAAGCACTACAATTGAACCAAATTAAGTGCTGTCATACCAAAACTATCCCAGTATCATCTCAGAAAGCAAAAACAGTCTCTGGACTCTTAACTCCACTATCAGCAAACTTCTTCAGCCCTTGTCCCTTGCCTCCATATCATCTCCTTCAGGTATTCAAAGCCCTAAGAGTGAACAACCCTATTTCTTTGGTTCTGCTCTGTCCCTTCATTTTCTTGCACACCAGATCAAACTTCCCAGAAAACTCTCCCAACACTGAAACAACATTTTGCTCAAGTTTCATTTCCAGCTTCACAGTTTGAGTTCATCTTGTCCATGACTGCATCCTACTTCGCTGATATAATTCCCTCAAAATGTTTGACCACCTTTGTCACAGAGGTATCTGTCATTGTAAATTATCCCTACTCCTTACATTCTGGTTCTCCTCCCTAATGGAACTACAGTCCTTCTCAAACGTTTTATCCTTACCGCCTGTCTTTACAAACTCTCGCCACATTCTCAAGTTGTCTTTCCTCCCCTATGTCTTTGAATGTTCTGCTGAGTCCTAAAAGCACCTTTCCTGTAGTTTTCCCTAAAGCGGCCAAAATGAAAGTTGCAAAGCACATTCCTTGTGACTGTGATTATGACATGTCTGTTATTTCTCCTCATCTTTCTCAATATCTCTGCTGCCTGTGACAAGTTTGATCACTGAACTTGCCTGTATTGCTTTCCATTGATACCCCAACAATTGTTTGCTTGCTGATCAATATTGATGCCTTATCCGTACTGCCCCAATTTAAAATGTTTATCCTCTCTTCATCCACCTCCTTTCTGGCTCTTTAATCTTCTCCTGACTTGCAATCCTCTTGCAGTGGTTTACAACTGGTTTTCACGCTGGTGCTGTGTGACAAATGTGGGAAGAGTGCCACAAAATTTTCAGGAAGCAGCTCCACTTTCCCTGAGTGTCAAGATCATGTCTGTGCTTCCAATTTCCTCTGAAATCTATTGTTGTAGCATCAGCTGACACCAAGTGCCCCTGTGGAATGGCACGCACAAATCTCCAGAGTCGTGCACCACATAGACTTTCAATAAAGTGGTATGAGATTAATGAGTGTGCCACGAAATTGTCTGTTTCACTGAAGTGTGCCTTAATACTGAAAAGGTTGAGAAGCACTGTTCTAGAACATTCTCATGTATTAGCCTTTTATGCATCTTCCTTATCTCCAATATCAATGACCTCATTATCTTCCTAGGATCTAATCTCTGAAATTTCGTCCTTATCGTTACCCCTCTCCCCCTCGTCCTTTCTTGCTCCTTCATTAGGACTCTCCTTACAACCTGCCCTTCTCATCACGTTGACTCTGCAAATAGCTCCTTCAATGAGCAACGTCAATGTTGTCTGATTGGGTTACAAATGCAGCATCAGCACATTTAATCCTATTGCAAATGTAACTTGCAAAACAGGCCAGTTTTGCTCCACAGCTTGATTTTCTGTCTGGAATAATTTGTAAAATAAGTTGTTCATAATAAATTCTGGCCAGCGATGTTATAATAGCTGAATTTTATCACTCTATTTTAGTTCCACAAAATTGGTAGAACACACTTTTTAAACTTCATTTTTCACTATTTTTCGTATTAGAAAAGTGCTTATTATCTCATTGATTTATTGTGTCATGTGGAACGTCTTAGTAGGGTTGTGGGAATGTTGCTTTGACAGAAATCCAGTTCATCCTGCTGGAAAACACTGAGGAAAGAATAGTCTATGTAAAGCAATGGGCAATAAATGCTGGCCCAGTCAGTGATACCCATATCCCATGAATAAATAAAAGAAGTAATAAGACCCTTTGCACCAGGTTACCAACCTGGCAATGAACCTGAATATTATATCTAATGTTTCATTAACCAGGCACGCCACTAAATTCATAACAATTAAATATATTGTATAAATATATTTTAAAAAGACTTTTCTTCATATATTGATGAATATTTTGGGTAAGCTTGTCAGGTAGCAATGTACAAGCAATTAAAATGTGATTGGATGAGGTGGCGATGGAGTTAAGATGCTCATCAGGTAATTATGAAATGTATCCAAAAACATGATTAGAAAACAACAAGAACAAGGATTTTATATTCATTTCTAAAAATCAGCAAACTTCACAAAGACAAAATAAAACAAATATAGTCAAAAACATTGCCAATCCTTCTTACACAGAGTTAAACATTTCTGCCTAATTATTTCAAGCAACTTTAAAGCTAAAGAAATTCAAGTCAACCACAAATACAGGATGATTGAAAATGGGCTAAATGGGCTGAATGTCCCAATGCAGTTACAGTAGACCAAATTGGGTAACATGCTTGCTCTTCTGAAAAGTGTTGCAGCACATCTGCAGAAAGGCACATTTCAAATAATGTCACTGCAGAGTCAAGGTTTTTAAAAGTGTTCTCCCATTTCAGTGTGAGAAATGTCACATTGTAATCTCAGTGTCCTGGTTATCTTGTCATGCACCTGTTTTTGGTACAATTGGACATAAGTTATGAATATCGACCACAAATACTATTGATTCAGTTGTGATGAGCACCTAAACTTGCATTTGAGTTTGTGCCTTAGATATCCGTATCACAGATAATCTTGAACTGAAGGTACATCTCAACTAGCAATATCTACCTACTTTCAGCTGACTCAGTGGTTAGTCTGTGGCCTTTCTGGCAGTGACAAATCTCTCCCAGATAATACATTAGTGCTTGTTATAGTAAGACTATATTTACACTCAGTGAACTGAGTGAACAGGATTTATTCAATATGTGGAAGAGATGGAAAGAGTGGGCATCTTCTGAAACTCTACAAACTCAGGTTTCAGTTCGATGCGATCTGATAGGTTTAGGTTTATTGTCACTGTGCAGTAGTACAGTGAAAGGTTTACCATGTCACCACACATAGAGCCATCTTAGGTACAACGTACCCAGGAACAAATCTTAGATACCAAAATAGAGAAATAAAGGAATAAAGTTAGATTACATTAGCGATTCATAGTATAGATTAGAAAAGTAAGAAATAAAGTTAAAAAGAGAAACATTACAATCTTTATATAAAGGATATCTGATCTACCCGCTTTTGTACATGTTCAGTAGTTTACTCAGAGTAAAAGTACAGTTTAGCCTTTACATCATAAGGCTGTATCTTTCCTGTTGCAGTTCCTTGGGCAAGCTGAAACATATTTTACGATTTCTTGATGGGTGAATGGAGCTGATGAGTCCATATTTATTCCTAGCTAGGCTGTATGCAGTCTGCATTACTTGTGTGAAACCTCCAAAAGAAGTGCAGAATAAGTGAAAAATACCAACGCCCAGTTAGCTCTATGCATTTTGATACTTACCTCATTTAAGAAGTGCAGCACCAAACAATCTGAATAATATTGTGAACTGCTAAAACTCTGTTAGACTATTGCATCAGCAAATCATTTATAATCCAGCAGCAATTAAATGGACAATGGTCAGTTTGTTACATAACAGGCATGCCCTAAAGTGGAAAATGCACAACAAGCAAAAAAAAAAGTTAATGTAGTTAAATAAAACTGAAGTGAACCATCTGTGCAGCAGCTGAAATCTTCTAAATGGAACTTTCCAACAGTCATCAGATCAGGTTCATAGACCTTTGGCTTGAGTACAGCCTGTCAGCTGGCTCTATGTCTCATTCTGTTTCCTTTATCTGCTGTCATTCATTTCTATTTTGTTACAACCTACTGAATCAGATCACTTTTGACCCAACACACTTCCCCAAAATGAGCAAGTGAGTCATTTCAGTTGAGATTTCCATATTTAACACTTTCAATAACCACTACAATAAAAAATTATTCTGGCTGAAATAAGCACATAAGAAATCAAGCAACAATGTGTGTTATACGGAATTTCTAATTGTTCCACTGCAGGCTGCACAATATTACCTTCATGAACACTTCTTTCTCGTTTCCGGATACAAAATGCTGCATTTCTGATGACTGGGCTATGCTGAGATTTGAGCAGTTGGGCAGAACTGAATGTGGCTGTTGGAAGTAGGTAACATGCGTGTGGGTGCCAGAGAATCAGGAACAAAGGCTGGAGCTGGCATGCCTAATGTCTACCTGACTCCACAGAATTCACTCAGCAGTCCAAAAGGTTAAGAACAGGCTTCTCACAGAAATCACCTGAAGCACTCACCTGACCAATTAAGGACCACTTTTGGGCATCTTTCTGTTACAGATGGCATTCCACCAGTGGCAGTTGGAGCCAACACTATGTAAGGGTGCTGCCAGGTATGACTTGTTGGCTTCCTTGTGGAATTGGAGGGACTGTCCTCCTGTTTGGACACAGTGTGGTCCATGGAGAGCCCTTGCTTCTTCCCCCCATTGCCCTCCCTCATCCAACATTATTCTAGAAAATGTTAATAAGGAGATGGAATAGCCTTGTGATAGTATTGCTGGACTGTTAATCCAAAAGCCCACATAGGGAGCTGGGAACCTGAGTTCAAATCTCACCATGGCAGATGGTGGAATTTTAAATCAATAAAAGTCTGGAATTAGGAGTCTAATGATGACCATTAATCCATTATTGATTGTTGGAAAAGCCCATCTGGTTCATTACTGTCTGAGAGGGAAGGAAAAGGCCATCCTCAGCTAGTCTGGATTATATGTGATTCCAGACCCACATCTGGTTGACTCTTAGCTCTCCTCTGGGGAATTAAGAATGGGTAATAAATGCCTAGTCAGCAATGCCTTCACCCTGTGAATGAATGAAATAAGCAAGATTTTTCTGCATTTAGCATTCCAGAAAGATTGACCAATAACTAAGTAGAAACAATCACTGAAAGAGAAGAGTATCAAAAACTATGATACTTGGCATCATAGCATCTCAAAATGGCATCCTCTGAATGCGTACATATTTCTGGTGCTGATCACACTAAAATGCTGCTTTGAAAAAGAAGTAAGAAGGAACCACCTTGAGAAGTTCGTAGAGTAGTTGTGAGTGTGGGGGTGTGTTGGAGGTGTGTGGGCGGGGGAGATGTGTGTTCTCAGGACTTTTATTTTGGAATTGAAACGCGATGTTATGATGATTTCTGGGTAATGACCTCAATGGGTTTAGTGCCCAATGTAATTTTTGGAGCATTGCCCAATTAATGCCTAGTGTTTAAATTCAGAGTCCAATTAAGGACTATAGGTGGGCTTGTGACAATGGAGAGACAATAGGAAGCCCTCCAGTGGTGACAGAGCCATAGCCTGCAGGTAGAAGAGAGAAAGGGCACCTCAAAATGGCAACATCCTCTCAGCACTTTTAAAATCCTTGTGCATACAATAGGCCACACCTGCCAGAATTCCTTTGTGGTAAGTCTTGCAGATATTTGTAAAATGGAATGATGTTGGGAAGAGCGGGATATTTAAATAGTAGTCATAGAATGCTGTCGCCACCCTGCTCCAGCTCTCACTGGGAAGCTGCATCCTTTCTATAGTCATGGTTTGGCCATTGCAGTAACCAGTCCAGGAAACTAGCATGCAGTTGACAAGAAACCACCAATCTGAATCAGACCACTTACATTCCCACCTCCAATGTCCTTCCAAAATTCTGTTTCTAATATCAGTGGCGTTTCAGTCATGTGACTTCCATGGTTCCATAATGGCCAGTATGAACTGGTTGTGAAATATGGATATGAGGATTGTAGCAATGTTAAGTATGGTGATTGATACAGATTGCTGGTAGCTGATCGCTAGGGCTATGATGCATTCAGTGCTGCGAGAGACCAGTGATTCACTTGTTGTGGTAAAACAGGAGAAGATGTATTCACTGTCCTTGACTAGCTGTGTCACGATTGCAGCAATAAATCTGGGTCCTCAGGATTACACTCCGAGCGTTTACTGATGAAAGTTTTCCTTTCCTCCACTACCAACACCAAGTACTCCATTAAAATGTCAGAAAGTCTTGGAGTCTTTGTTTCTTCCTTAATGTGCCATTATTGAAAATTAGCTGTGGGAATACTTTCAGTGTCTGTTCCAGCCAAAATATTCCTCATTTTTAGCAGATTGCCTTTAAATAATACCAACTAGCTTTAATTCAAATTGGTCTCTGCTCAGGCTTGGAATCCATGTGCAGTTGGCACTGGATTTATGCTACAATCATTGAAATTTTCAGGCAATACATCACTTTTCTCAAAAGCATTGCGCGTGCATTTAGCCACATTGCAATTCCCAGTTTTCAGCTCTGTCCAATTTTGTGGCCAAAATCCTTTGTTTGCAAAACAATAATGAGGAGGAATGAACATAAGAAGTGCTGGAAATATGCAACAGATAAGGTAGTGTCTGTGCAGAGAAACAGAATTTTGTGACATGATGTTTGGATGTCTTTGAGGAAGAGTTATATTTGATTCGACATACTTAATCTATTCCTCTCTCAGCCAGTGTTGCCAGACCTAAGAAGACCATAAGAAGTAGGAACAGGAGAAGGCCATTCTGCCCCATGAGCTGCTCTGTCATTTAAAAGGATCATGGCTGATTCGACATTCCTCACTTCCACATTCTGCCTTTTTCCCATAACCTTGATTTTAGCTGTGTTCCAGATTTCTAGTACTTTTTGTTTTGATTTCATATTTCCAGCATCTGTAATATTTTGCTATTAATAACAAGGACCAAGCCTGGAAAAGGATCTTATTGCAGCTGAAGACCTTTTCACCACTTTTGTCCTGTCGATTTTTGCGTTAAGGAGATCTTGTGTGGTGCAGATAGCATTGTTACCCCTGAGCCAGAAGCTTTATGTTGAGGTCCCGCTCCTGGATATGATGAGCAAGGAAGGTACATTCACAACATTCTCAAAAAGATTGAGTGCCAACTGTATATCCTTCCAATATATACCAATAACAGAGAGTAAGAAAAGAGGAGTTCCTGGATAGCCAGGTGATGGCAAGAAAAGTGAAGCCTCCATTTTTGCTTAACATAGCTCCAGACCAGAGCATATATGTAAAAGGGCACATTGCCTTTGAACCTTGAGGAACTGCTTGGCTCAGCTGGTGTGGATCAGATCAATGCCAATAGTATGGAATTCGGTCCCCATTCCAGCTACGGCTAATTGAGGACTTACCTCTTTGCTCTATCTATGTTGAAGATCATAGCTCTGTCAGTAGTTACTGCTTTCAAGTAGAGAACTAAAGACAGTTTTTTTGTGAAACCTGCTGAACTATCTTCTGCAAATAGCTGCAGTTAAATATAATAAAGCTGGAGAACTACCCCAAATCGTGAAATCACTTTTTCTGGGGTTTGGGGATTTTGTCTTCATCAATAGTCAGAATAAAAGACACTGGGATTGATCTAGATGCAGAATAAAGCTCTTGCTCCTCTTTCTTAACTTTGTTCTGCACACATCTTCTCTGAGGAAGGAGTCTTTTGCTGTTTTCATTGTGACATTTCTGAATGTTGGATTTATGAGTGGTAAGACTAATTTTGGGTCAATTACTGCTGAATGGTGTAAAAATTGCATTTTGATCAGAATGAAAATACCAAACTATATTAGGATTAAAATTATACAGACATTGGAGCTCATTTTCATTAGAATTCGAGTGGGAGAAGAGTAGAATTGTTGCAAATTAAGTTATGATCTGGATAGGTTGAATTGTGATCATACCTCTCTGTCTGACTCAACTAAAACCACAGATACAGGAGGAAAAGGGGCCTTGGCTATGGATTCCCTTAGCTTGTATCTGATTATTATCATGCATAAAACTACATATTTTTGAAGACAAGAGCCTCTTCTCATTAAAGTACGTTGTGGGTTTCTTACCACTGTGGACCAAGTAGACTCTGTAAATGCAGTGAGAAAAGGGTTTAATAGCAACTGCCAATTCAACTGCAGTGGTTAGCATCACATGCTCATACCTTCTCTGAACTAATCAGGAACAACCTATCAGCTTATTATTAATTGCCATGTCCATTTATGTTGGTAGCAGATAAGCGAGAGGGTCTCCTCATGGTGTGACGAGATTTAGTTAATAATAGATTTTTCAATGCAGATAAATTAATGCTGGTGTTACATCAAAAGATTATGCATTCATGTGCCCTTCCAGAGATTTGAACAAACATACTCACTAGGTTGACATTCTGTGTGATACTGAGGGACCCCTGAATTGTCCAAAATGTCTTTTTCAAATGAAATGTTAAGCAGAGGCCTTGAGTTCTTTTTCCCACGGATGTAAAGGATCTCATTGGACACTTTGAAGAAACCTAAGTTACCTGCTTCTGGCTTTTAACACAATTAGAAAAATATGGAATTGTTTATAAAACTTTCAGACATCCAGCAACTATGAAAGATTCCAACTATGAATAAGTGCAAGTTGCTTCAATATATTTTGACTTCTGTTTTTCAAACTACTCTGGTAGGTGACCTCTCACTCACTCCCTAAATTTTTAAGGGTGCTTTTAATTGGTCTGCTCTCTGAATAGGTTTCACATGGGCCCAAATAACAAGCAATACGTCTTTCAGAAAATTGTTTAACAACTTGTGCTTGCGGTACAATCACAAGATTATCATCAGGATTTCGAGAATCGATAGGATTACAGTTCTGAAGATCTTCTTTTAGGGTTTAATTGTCAAGTAAATTTACTAAACAGCAAATGCAAGTAAATAAATCTGTTATAAATTTTTTGTCATATATTTACAGCAGCTTTTGAAAATATCAGTTCCAAATAGCTGGTTCTACTTAAATATTTAGTTGTTCTTTTTTATACATTCTTCTCAGCTATAGTTGCATTTTACTAGCTAAAATGTTCAAAGTTTCACACTAATGCAGTCTAAGGATTCCTGAAAATGGGTCATAATTCTGATACAAAATTCTCAGATCAATTCCAGGACTTGAAATTGGGCAAATTGTAAAATAAAAAATTGACAACTGGGGACAGCTGTTGCATTCAATTGTTTGTTTGATAGACTTCCAAACTTGATACTTGCGACTAAATCGCACCACATATTTCTGTTTGAATTCTGCGGCTTGACCACTCCCTGAAACAAACAACTTGGATAGCATCAATAAATCTTCACGACATTGTATCAAATTGTTGTCTGTGGCAAATTCTATAACATTGTGCCTTGATAAATTTCAGTAATTGTTGAATCAGCAGCTAACTTCGGTAAGTTTCCATCATTAAGCTCAAACTTGAAGCATCAGGTTCCGAGCCCTGCATTTCCCATGCCTAATCACCAGCCTGTACACTATGGACAACTTACCATAGCCAATTCACTTAACCTGCATGCCTTTGGATTGTGGGAGGAAACTGGAGCACCCAAAAAGAAACCCACACAGGTACAGAGAGAATGTGAAAACTCCACACAGGTAGTCACCCAAGGTTGGAATTGAATCTGGGTCCCTGGCACTGGTGAGATGGAAGTGCTAACTGCTGAGCCACTGACATGACACCTACCTCACTACCTACCTCCAGCCACTAAATGGATGGCCAACCACCTGCCACCATGCACTGGCAGGCCAAGACAAAACTTTGGGGAGATTGTGAACTGGAGTGGAGAGTCACTACCAGCGCTACCATCCCCTTCTCACCAATATTTGCAAAATCTCCACCATGATGCTGTGTTAATTAAAATTACAACAGAAAATACTGGAACTTCATAGGATTGTTAATGCAGCTGAGGAATTCTGAATGAAAACCAGTTACTTACTTGCAAATGCTGCCTGATTTGATTTATGGAGAGGCCATAGCATGATGACAATATTACTGAACTAGTAATCCAGAAGCACAGGCTCGTTGTGGGGACGTGGGTTTGAAAAATACCATGTCAGATGATGAAACTTAAATTCTCTAAAAAGCTAGCCTAAAGGTGACCAATTCCATCCTCAGGCTCATGTCTGTGTTTGCACAATCTCCCCATGTCTGTGTGGGTTTCCTCCAGGTGCTCATTTTTCTTTCCACAGTCCAAAGATACGTAGGTTAGGTGGAATGGCCTTGGGAAATACTGGGTTGCAGGGATAAGGTAGAGGGGTGGGTGTGGGTGGGATGCTCTTCAGAGGGTCAGTATGGAATCAATAAGCTGAATGGCTTACTCCCACACTGTATGGATGCTTTGATACTTTATGTTTAATCATTCCAGATTGTATGAAGCACCACCTTGTTCACTGATGACTGGTAGGGGAAGGAAATCTGCCATCCATTGGCCTACACATAACGCCAGATACCCATCAATGTGGTTGACTCTTAACCATCCTCTGGCCAGGTAGGGATGGGCAATAAATGTCAGTGATGCCCATATCCCATGGATGAAAAAGAAAAATCTTTTTTTCTCTCAAAGAATTAATAAACCAGGGCAGAGCTTCCTCTTTCAAATTTCAGGTTTGAAAATTAGGGAGAAGGGATGGTACACCATTTACTTTTAAATTGCCTCCCTAAATCTCTCTGGAATTCCAACTCTACTGCCTGTTTAATGTTATTTCTTAAAAACTACTGTTGCATTTAATCACTTTTTGGAAAATCTCTTTCTGTAACTCACTGTCCAATTTGTTTAATTTGCTCCTGTAAAGCACCTTAGAATGCTTTTACCATGTTGATGGTGTTATACAAATTCAAGATGGCACTGTTGTTAATATCTAAGCATTAAAGAGGAAAATCATCAATATTACTCTGAAATGTGCTAATTTTATTATGGTCATTATTAGTTGAGCTGCTACAATTTTCAATGATTTAAACAATATTAGTCAAACATTTGAGAGATTAAATTTACCACATTAGTGTCAAAAAGGTCAATCACAGTTTGTATATTATATTTTTCCTTTTCCAGATTTTGTATTAAGCCAGGTTTCTGTCTCCTTATCCTTGCTCACATTTCTCGTATGTTGTCAGTGGACAAACTTCCCAAGAAACTCTATTCATTGAAATGAGGTGGTAAATTTGCAAGTAATTGTCATTGTAAACAAATCAAAATAGTGGCCACAACATTAAACTACTTGTATAAAGTTGTACCAACCTTGGAAAATCTACTATTTCTTGTCAATGGTACATAATGATAATCAACTATTATTGAACAGAAGTTCCATTGTAGTCATCCTTGACAGGAAAATTCTGATCTGCAATTCTTGTCAGTAAATTCTCTTGACAAAGTTTTGGCAATTGCTCTTAGATTTTCTACACAATCTCCTTTATGATTATCAGTCAGATTTTGCAATCATAAGTGCTCTGCCAGTATTTCAGGGGACAGTCCTGTTGAAAGGTTATATACAGAGGCAGCTGAGGACGCTATATTATTCCACATGACTTGCCAGTAAAACCACTTGAGTCATTGTTGCTGATATTCATTTTCGAGTATATCTCTAAACTAAGCATGGTTCATCTTCCTTCCTCTCACATGTAACTGTGGTTATTTTTTTGTAAATTTCCCCTCAGTTCCTTACTGAAACAAAACTTTCTGTAGCTATGTAGCTTAGATACATTTTGTTATTTCTAATCATTGTTACAATAGATTGCAACATAATTCAAAAATACAGAATGAAAGGCCATGAAATTTGACACATTGGCATTATTTCTCAGCACTATGACTGCTGCTTTGTTTCTAAAATGGCGTCTATAGCACAAACACAGACTTGTGGTTCTCACCATTTTGATATGCATGTTAGCATCTGCCAATTGACCTTAAAGATCTGGTTAATCACGTGTAGCAAGATTCCTTTCATTATCTGCATGTTATATGTGTGTGGGGCACTGGAGCCATAAGCCATGAGTAGACAGTATGCACAAACAACCAATGAGTCAATGGATAAGTTCAATTTCATACATTTTGGATCCCAAAGGCCTATCCAGTGCTTTCTTTTGATCTTGCAATGCTAACCTTTCACTTAGCAGTAGCTGAAAATGTGTTGCTGGAAAAGCGCAGCAGGTCAGGCAGCATCCAAGGAACAGGAGAATCGACGTTTCGGGCATAAGCCCTTCTTCAGGAATGAAGCCCTTCTTCATTCCTGAAGAAGGGCTTATGCCCGAAATGTCGATTCTCCTGTTCCTTGGATGCTGCCTGACCTGCTGCGCTTTTCCAGCAACACATTTTCAGCTCTGATCTCCAGCATCTGCAGACCTCACTTTCTCCTTTCACTTAGCAGTAGACAAGACCACACCCCACACCGCTTAACCCCCAAAGAACTATTTAAATAAATTGCCACACAAGATCATTAGAGTGCTTACACAAGAATCTTGGTGGCTGAGCAGCTCAGGAGGAGTTCAGCAACCATTTCTGTTGCGCATTCCAGCCTTATTTAAAGGCTTAAATAGTCTTAAAGAGGACACAGACAGACTGGTGGACATGAATGTGTGACAGATGAAATCTAATGCAGAAAAGTACAATGACATACATTTTTGTAGAAAGAACAAGAAGAAGCATATAAATTAAAGGATACAGTTCCAAAGGGAAAATAGGCACAGAGGGGCCTGGTTGCATATGCACAGGGCATGTTGAGAAAGTTGTTAATAATTCATACAAATCCTGTGATTTATAAATAGAGTGCAAATCCAAGACGCTACAGTGAACTTCCATAAAATATTGGTTCAGTTTCAACTGGAGGATTATGTCTAACTCTGGGCATCACAAAATAGGAAAGATGTGTTAGAGTGAGTGTAGAAATGATTTACAAGAAAGGGCTGAGGATGAGACAGTTCATGTATCTGGATAGGCTTGCAAAGCTGTGCTGTTCTTTTCTGAATGACCAGTACATTATAACGTTAGTGTCTGCTACATTCCAACTCCTTCCCATCCCACAGTGACCTCCACCATTACATTGTCCATTGCATTCAGCAGAGCCCATTGTCATAATTACATGATTAGTCCCACAGCACCCTCAAATGTTCCATAAATGATGAGACACTTTTGACCAGAATTTGCTTCCTTTAAAGCTATTACCCTGCATCACTGAGATAAGTGTTAATTTAACGAGCACCAACGACATGGTGCAATCTGCATTTGATCAACATTTGATGCAAAAGAACCCCCATTTTGTACAAATCGCATATGTGTGAAGAAAAGTTTGCAAATGAAAGATAGCTGAAGTTTGCAAACTCATTTTCATATATTTGCCCCCTCACCATTGAGCCAACATTTATCCTGTGCCTTTGCTGCCCAGAATGACACTGACTCCATCCACACCGCTTGCCAAAAGCATAAAAGGATGTTGTGAGATGGGCCGGCTCATTAAGCCTCATTGGACTTTTCATCGAAATCTGCCACATACCTTGCAATAGTCCATGTTGCTCAGACTCAATAAGATTCTGCCATTAATTTTCTGATCTACATTCAGAAATCATCATGAGGAGACTTTTTCTTTTATTTACAAGTACAGAGGTGCCTAATGGTATTCTTTAGTTGTGACCTTTGGAGTACATACCATCCCCGTGGAAGTGGAACATCAGAATAGCACATATAGACTTGACTTTCAGTACTTTTTCTATCCCTTGTTGTGTATTCCTGGAAGGGAAAACACAGCCATGTCTTTTACCCAGAACCGCTTTCTCTTGCCATACATCATGACCACATTGTGGGATATACTCACATAAAATGATTCCTGGTGAGGTACCAATTGGCCTTCGATTTCGCTGCAACCAGGGGTAACAGTTCAGTTTTGAAGTGTCTCTGTTTTAAATTTCCTTGACCTCCACAAGGTGGAACATTCCATGAACTCTCAGAACTAAGTATAATCTACACAGGATTTTTTCAAACACAAAGATACTTTCTGAAAATTTACATTTCTAGCCATCTTTGGCTGCTGTGGTTTTTTTTACTTTTTTTTACTTATTTTTAAACAAAAAACATCTTACTTAAAGTTCAATATGTCTAAGTAATTTGTGGTTATGACTCATGAATGATAAGGCATTATCTCTAGATCTCACCATTTATTCTGACTTGAAGTTACGGGAATGCATGTTTGTGTCTATTCTTTAAAATCACAACACTCAAAATATTTTAAATATTCCTTCGAAATAAGAATATCTTGTTACAATCAATCGAAAGTTAAGAAAAGAGAAAACAACAAGTTATCCCAATACCTCTTTTTTTGTTTATAACATTGTCCCTTGTTTCAAAGGTACAGTTGGAATTCCCAGAGGATAAGGCACTTATCCATGTCAATGCAGTCAAGAAGGATGGATATTTCTACGAAGAGGCATGCTTCCTACATGCCAGCCTGGTGATAATGCACTGTCAACAGGTAATGCAGCACATGCTCCAGTCACACGGTGAGCTGGAACAAGTGGCCTGTTACAATCTCCTCAACCACCAAGATTTATGGCTGAAATATATAGTAAGATAGTCATCATTAAGATAGCCACCCTGTTTGATTTGAATCTGTGGTGGCTCATGTAGGCCTCTCTTTGCCATAGGAGGAGCCACATAACCTTGTCCCCCAGAATGGTGTGGATTATCTCCAGAAAGCACACTTTTTATGGCTCCTCAATAAGGAGTGGGATGTTGAGAACTCCATTGTGTGGAGCAGAGAACTTCCTGCTCTGCTACTGTTATGTTGAGGTTGACCATAATCAATTTCAGGAAATATATTTGCATAACCATCACCTACATTATTGAGAGAAAGCAGAGTCACTTGTGGTCCTCCATTGCTTCAGCAGTGCTGTGAGGAATGCCTTCTACCCAGCCCTCCATGCTTGCTTATCTTTGGCTACATTGCAATTCTTTCTCTGCCCCTCCATCAACACTTAAAACTGAATTGTGGATGTACCTGCATGACATTGATTCCTGTAACTCAAGAACGCAGCTCATTACCATTTTCTCAAAGTGAATTAGGAATTAATACTAGGTAAAACCGAACAGGACAAACAGTACAGACTACAGATCCAAGACTCCGGACCACCTTTAAACCAGCAGAGTTCGATACCGAACAGGACAAACAGTACAGACTACAGATTCAACCACATTTGCTTTCTCAGTGCCTGCTTCCGTAACCAACTCATCCCACACGGACTCCGGACCACCTTTAAACCAGCAGATTTCGGCACTGAATAGGACAAACAGTACAGACTACAGATTCAAAAACACCAGCAACTGTTCTCCTTCAAGATCCTTTGCTCCACACTCGCAGCCATGCGCTGGCACCTAACCTCCCTCATCTTCCGCCTCGGAATGCTTCAACCCCAGGGCATCAATGTGGATTTCACCAGTTTCCTCATTTCCACTTTCCCCACCTCACCCCAGCTCCAACCTTCCAGCTCAGCACCGTCCTCATGACCTGTCCTACCTGCCTATTTTCCTTTCCACCTATCCACTCCAACCTCCCCTCTGACCGATGACCTCCATCCCCACCCTCATTCACCTATTGTACTCTATGCTACTTTCTCCCCACCCCAACCCCCCTCTCATTTATCTTTTCACTCTGCAGGCACCCTGCCTCTATTCCTGATGAAGGGCTTTTGTCCGAAACGTCGATTTTCCTGCTCCTCGGATGCTGCCTGACCTGCTGTGCTTTTCCAGCACCACTCTAATCTAGACTAGGGATTAATACTGGTCTAGGCAATGATTACATCACATCCAGATAAGATAAAAACACAATGTTTGTCTTGCTTGTGTTGGAAACATTGAGTTTGTCAACATTTCATCAAATTTCAAGGCCACTTTTTTTGTTCATCTTTTAAAAAAGCAATTGAAGTACTGGTAATGGAAACAAATTCATTTTTCTCTGCATTTTCAAACATTATTCATATATTTCCATTAAGAGAAAGTTTTTGGTAAATATGAATCATTTAGATATTAATGATAGCCAAGACACACTCGCTGCACTAATGTATACACCTGTGTTATTTGAGAGGCCTCGAGTCTCCACCGGTTTTCATAACGCCAATCATTTCAAATTTTTTTCATATCCTTCATGAGTCTTGCAGAAGGAGCATTGGGAATAGAAGCTCAAAAAATGCAAAATCTACCACTCCAAAACAGCTGCAATTCAAAATTAAATGGAAAAGGCTGAGAAAATGTTGAAGCCTTTTCAAAAATGACGTAACTAGGTTTTGACATTTGCAAAGGCTGTAACCATAGAGAGCAAATAGAGAACTTACTGCTTACCTTGAGGTGGCATGTGACTTCTGTGTTTCTGTACAAAGGTTCAGTCTGGGCCCCATACATTTCACTCATCAATATCACTGTATACTTTCTACATTATTTGATGGCAAATGCATGTATGAATGATCCTGAAGAGACATAATTGCAATGGGTTACATGGAAATTGTCACAAATAGAAAGCACAAGCGTGCACAACATTGCACTTGAAATATGATTTGAGCAAAGAACATTTATTATTTCTGTTGTACCTTTGTGTTTTAATTAGATTAGCATGGCTGCTTTGAATCACAATGTTCCGTGTCGATTCTACGTACTGACTAAATTCTATTCAATATGCTTAACAAACATTAGGAACCTTTGTGGCCTATTTATGATTAATCTACTCTGTTAGCCATGAACTGCTTCATTGACAATATAATCTGTATGTTTTTATATTAGAAAAACATTTAATCTTTCAATTGGTTTGTTCAATAGCATGTATTCTGAAACTTCTATGCAATTAAGTCCATATCTATAAAGTGGAAAAAGTGTCTCCAATAAACATCCTTTGTTACAAAGGAGAATTGACTGGTTAAAGCATTAACATTCTTTCAAGTGATAAATTATTTGACAACTCAGTAACTAAGGGTAGACTCCTTCCAGGCCGTGAACAATTTCAGCTATCACGAGAAATTTGGGACAATTGTGTAGAAATTGAGTGAGGCCTTTCTCAAGATCAGTAGCAACCAGTCACATTTTCCAATTAAGTTCCAGAAGTCGAGATGAGATTCTCACTAATGAATGCAGAGAGGCCTATTAAGGAGGGGTTATCACTTATTATCAACCTCTCTTCTTACCTGATTAATAGCTTATTCTAATCCTATTCTCCCATTTCCCAGAAGGAAACTCGACGTCAAGAATTCCCAACTATAAGTTTGAGCAGGTACCTGATAACTCCAGCTTGCCACTTATTCCTCTGGATCACCAATTTAGACACATCATGTCTGAAGGGCAAACTGTACGGGTAGTGGCTACTCACACATCATGTACATGGACACTGGAATCTGGCACATGTCAGCTTCTCCACATCATCATGGTGCATGTCCAATATACTTCCAGTATGCCTCTTTGGAGTGCACCAAAATCTTTCATTAGGACACTTTGTACGAGGGATGGGAACCAAATAGATTAGATTCCCTACAGTGTGGAAACAGGCCTTTCGGCCCAAAAAGTCCACAGCGACCCTCTGAAGAGTAACCCACCCAGACCCATTTCCCTCTGATTAACGCACCTAACACTATGGGCAACTAAGCATGGCCAATTCACCTGACCTGCACATCTTCAGAGCACCTGGAGGAAACCCACGCAGACACGAGGACAATGTGCAAACTCCACACAGACAGTCGCCCAAGGCTGCAATTGAACCTGGGACCCTGGTGCTGTGAGGCATCAGTGCTAACCACTGAGCCACTGTGCTGCCCTGTTGTTATTGCTAAACTGTTGCAACCAAGGCAGCCTCCTGGTGAATCACCTCTACACCCCCTCCAGTGCAATCACATCCTTCATACAGTGTGGCGAGCAAAATCGCATTTAGCCTAACCAAAGTTCTCTGCAACCTCAACATAACCTCCCTGTTCTTATAATCCTGATTAAAATGGATTGGATCAGGCTTCATCTCAAGGCTGGTTCCTTGGTTTCTTATTGGTCACTTACTTAGGACTTACCTGGATGTTCATAACAGTATTGCCTTGCCTTACTTTTAGCACATTCCTCCCTCAGATGAAGTTTAAAGGCTCAGAGTGCTTCTGTCATATCTTGCAATTTAGCTCAGAAACAAAGCCAGCCAGCTTGTCATGTTGTTTAGAGGTATTCAGACATGTCCATCATCCAAATGAACAAGTCTCAACGTCAAAGTGAAGAAGTCCTCAGTTCTGCATTGGGATGTTGCATTAATTGTCTCAGTATAGTTTGAGGAATAGGCCACAGTCAGTCCTACAAATCCAGGGCAATCAGTCAGGAGATTGTCAGTGGGGGGAATGCACAGAGATCAGCCATCATTTGGGTCAGACCATCCAAGTCAGTTCTGAGCTGAAACACAGTTCTGAAGTTAGCAGAATGCTTGTTATGGGTGTGTGCTGGGGGTACAGTGTTATTTTAGGTGGGAAGGCTCAGCACCGGGGATTGTAGGCACCAACATGGGATGGTGAGTCAAGAGGTGAAGATGGGAATATATATCAATGTCTTCATATATCCTACATATGTGGGGAGCTGATATTGCATGGGAGAGGGGATGCTGCAGGATGGCGGGAGGGAAGGAGGTAATTACCACCATTGTGGCCTCAATGGGAGGGACTGTGCATCACGATGGTATTCAAGGTCAAAGCTCAAAGGATAAGGATGAGACTTTGAGTTGTAGCTTGAGGTGATGGGTTGGAACATGTGGGGTCTCTGCAGGGATGAGCTGTCCAGTGAGTGCTAAAAAGAAAGTGGCACAGAGAATGGGAGGACCTGACGACTAGGCCGAGCCTACTAGCCACGGTTGTGAGCGCAGCCTGTGCTGCCTTCCGTGACTTGTTGGGTGTTAAACAGGGCTGACAAATGGAAAATAACTGCACCAGACATGGAGTGAGTGGAGTCAGTGTCTGTCTGGTGACCACTTCCGAGCAACAGGAGACCTTCAAGGGGCAATTGTACCCATCATGCACTTTCAGAGTGTATGTTGAAATGATTTGTTATTATGTTAGTGTGCATCAAAAATGTATGCAGTGTACAAATGCGTGCAGTACAAATGCTGTTCACAAGCAATATTGATCATGTCATTGTGTTGCCCTTGCAAATTAAAGATAGACATCTCTGTGAAGCAGAGTAATATCAGGCCACCTTAAAAGAGACAGGTCATGATGTGCACATCTAATGCAAAGTGTCATGGAACTGATTCCATCACAACCTGAACTGTGAGGATAATGCATGACTCTTTAATGCATGAATGCCTTTTCTGTGAGTGATATGGGACTAGAAAGAGGAAGGTTCAGTACTTATAGAACATAGAACATAAAACATAGAAGAATACAGCGCAGTACAGGCCCTTCGGCCCTCGATGTTGCGCCGATCCAAGCCCACCTAACCTACACTAGCCCACTATCCTCCATATGCCTATCCAATGCCCGTTTAAATGCCCATAATGAGGGAGAGTCCACCACTGCTACTGGCAGGGCATTCCATGAACTCACGACTCGCTGAGTAAAGAACCTACCCCTAACATCTGTCCTATACCTACCCCCCCTTAATTTAAAGCTATGCCCCCTTGTAATAGCTGACTCCATACGTGGAAAAAGATTCTCACTGTCGACCCTATAATAATGCTTCTGGTTGTGATGGGTGCTGTGTTGAATTAAAAATGCATTATGTCCTTTCACTGGACTCACCTAAAACGCCTGGATCTCTTTGTAGCATTTACACTCTCAAATTATTTTTTGCCACATGACAGGTGGTGCATTCATTGGAATAAGGTCCAAAGTCAAAGTGCCCTCAAGATCCATCATTATTCCATGACCCTCCTTCTTTAAATGGCCAAAGCTCCATTAACATCTAACTATTGTACATGCGAAGCTCTCCTTTTTACCAGTTGCATTTTTAAAAATAATTAACAAAATATGGTTTTAGATAATATCATAAAATTAGCAGGAAGATGTAATAATGCTTCTGGTTGTGATGGGTGCTGTGTTGAATTAAAAATGTATTAATGTCCTTTCACTGGACTCACCTAAAACGCCTGGATCTCTTTGTACCCTGTACAATTTCATCAATTAGACAGCCCCGACACTGCTCCAGATTTGCCCATTCTCCACCTTCCTATAAACTCACAGTACTTCATTCCTATTCATGTCAATGCATACTTTAGTCAAGAGGAAATGTTCAGTTAATCCCATGCCACACTCACATTATTCAAGGCTTCAAGTTGAATGCATGTTGGCAACGAATGACTCCTTGTGTGTTGGGAAATGAAATATGCAATAGACTTTAGTGGAAAATGTGCTGGCCATGCTAACCAATCAGCAGCCACTTTCCAAAAGCAGATATTATCAGATATTCCAGCACTCAGACAAATTGAGCTCCAGTCATAACAAATATGGGCATTGGTGATCTTACCATCCATCAGCAATGTTGTTCTTTTATTGCAATTTGCTGCAACTATTCCTGTTGCAATTTACAAAGTTTTGCCTTTATAATCTGAAAAACACAGGCAATTGACAAGTGCAATCAGCATATAATTATGTTAAAAACTACAAGTTGTGCTTGGGACTGTCTCTACTATGAAATGCATGTTTTTTTTTGAAAGCGAACCTTAAACAATGAACAGGAATTAACTTAAAAAATGACGAAGGGCTTTTGCCCGAACTGTCGACTTTTCTGCTCCTCGGATGATGCCTGACCTGCTTTGGTTTTCCTTATACCACACTCTCAATTAAAAATTAGGGAGCCAATGTTCTGTAATATTCATTGAAGTGCCAGAATGAGCCTGTCTGGAAGCTTCACTATTAACCTCCTGATGTTTGTGAGGGACAGGAGGAAGTCCTTTCATTAATGTACCTCTGTCTTTCAGCCAAATTGTTGGTGATGTATCTGTGGTGTTCATCAGTTGAGGGGTTTGCAAATTACAGTAAAAGATTAGGATCTACTGTAACAATGTTAGCAATATCGTCCCTCTATCCCATTGGTGACTCGGATACACCAGAGCCCATTCTCCCGATAAATAAGATACTGAGTCCTGGTGAATCTGCTCTTCATCTTCTTCAACACAATGACACTCTATCTAAAGTAGGACAACTAAAGGTGAACACAAAGTCTAAATGGTTTAACAAATCATTTCTATGGGTTGAATCTTACATGGAGATCGTTTCACCTCGATTTTCTGCAAGATTTCTCATCATTTCTTAACAAACGCACCTTATTGACGACAAGAAGGTTATCTCAGAGTTCAACGGGACCTTGATCAGATGGGCCAATAGGCTAAGGAGTAGCAGATGGAGTTTAATTTAGATAAATGTAAAGTGTTGCTTTTGCTGAGGCAAACAAAGGCAGGAATTATACAGTTAATGGTAGGGCCCTGGGGAGTTTTGTTGAACAAAGAGACCTAAAGGTGCAGGTACCTAGTTTCCTGAAAGGGAGACTGAATAGTAAAGAAGGCGTTTGGCATGTTTGCCTTCATTGTTCATAATATTGAGTATAGGAGTTGAGATGTTGCAACTGTTACGGAGATAGGTGAGGCCGCTTTTGGAATATTGTATTCAATCCCGATCTCCCTTCCTTAGGAAGGATGTTCTTAAACTTGAGAAACTACAGAGAAGATTTATAAGCATGTTGTCAGGACTGGAGAGTTTGAACTATAGGGAGAGAGTGAATTGGCTGGGGCTTTCTTCCTGGATCGTTGGAGACTGAGAGAGATCTATGAAATCACAAGGGGCACAGATAGGGTAAATAATCAAGGTCTTTTTTTTACTAGGGTTGGCAAATTTAAAACTATTAGACATATGTTTAAGGTGAGGTGGCAAGATTTAAAAAGGACCTGAGAGGTAACTCCTTTGAGCACAGGGTTGTGAGTGTGTGGAACAATCTGTGAAGAGAAGTGATGGAGGGTGGTACAATTACAATATTTAAAAGGCAGCTGGGTGGTATATGAAATGAAGTGTTCAGAGGGATATGGACCAAATGCTGGCAAATGGAACTATATCAGACTGGGATATCTGGTAAGCACAGATGAGTTGAACCAAAGGCTCTATTTCTGTGCTATATGACTCCATGGCTCGATACTGCACCCTATGATGTCCGTCTCAGTCAATTCTAGCCTTATCTCACCATGCATTATTGGCAGAAACACTCATCTCTGAGCTGATATCTGCTTAAAGACCAACATCACGTGCACCTGTGTTATTTTTAAAAGGTTGCAATGCACCCAGACAAGCATTGGTAATCTGCTATTACCCCTGACAGCTACAAAGACATGGTGCCAATGACACACATCTGACCCTTTCTCATACAAATGCAACCTCTCACCCTAGTCACTGGTGCTGATTACTGCCAACAATAGTCCTTAATGTCTGAGTTAATTCTTTGAAAGTGTTCTTTAAATATTCCCACCCCCCTGCTTTTCTCCAGAGTTCTGCATACCTTGCCTCTTCAATATATATCCAACTCCTTTTTCAGTGTTATTAAATTTGTTTTCACCATCCTTTCAAGTAGTGCCATCTCAATCATACCAGTTTGCTGTCTAAAATATTAGCTCCTCTCCTCATGTTGCCCTTGTTCTTTTGCCAATTAAAATAAACTCAGTTCAAAGAATTGCAAAAATAGACATATTTTGGTTCAGAGACGGGCAGGAGAAAAGTAAAGATCAAATACGCATGCACAAGAATCAAATTTTAAAACACATTTTCAAGTAGGGACCCTGGGATTCAGATACACAAATTAGAAGACAAGCTTGTCAGGTTCAGTTTCAGATGTTTTGTCACCATACTAGGTAACATCATCAGTCAGCCTCTGGATGAAGCACTGTTGGCATGGCCCACTTTCTATTTACATGTTTAGGTTTTCTTGGGTTGATGATGTCATTTCCTGGGGTGATGTCATTTCCTGTCCTTTTTCTCAGGGTGTGGTAAATGGGATCCAAGCCAATGCGTTTGGTGACAGAGTTCCAGTTGGAATGCCATGCTTCTAGGAATTCTTGTGTGTGTCTTTGTTTGGCTTGTCCTAGGATGGATGTGTTGTCCCCATCAAAAAATGAAACCAAATAGATCCAACACACCATTAGGCTTCAACAGATTACCCAACATTCATAAACCAGGAGCCTCCCCTCAAATGCATAGTCTCGCTACCTGGAACACCAACTTATAAATTGGCCAAGGAGCTAAATCAAAGACTAAAACACTTAATAGAAGACTCATGCCACTCCATCCACTCCACCCAAGAATTCCTGAAGATCATCAAAGACACCAAGATAGAAGAGGATGAAATAATGGTCTCCTTTAATGTAACAGCCCTGCTCACCTTCATCAGCATCAACCTGGCCAAGGAAACACTGACTACACTATTTGAAGAACCAAAGACACAAACACCAAACACCACCAACTTTATCAGCAGGGACAATGTCATCGAGTGAGTGGATCTATGCCTTACCACCTACTTCACCTTCAACAACAAAACCTACAGACAAACCAACAGAATACCCATGGTATCTCCGATATTAGGGTTCTTAGCAGAGGCAGTAATGCAGAGACTTGAACAAACAGTTCTTCCAATCATCCAACCCAAACTTTGGGTCTATTACATGGATAACACCTTTGTCATCACTAAACAAAACAAATTAGAGGAAACCTTCAAGACCATCAATAATACCCTTAATGGCATAAAATTCACTAAAGAGGAGGAAAGCAATAACAAACAGCCATTCCTAGATATCGCAGTGACCAATGAGGAACTTCAAACCAGCATCTACAGGAAAATAACACATACGGACCAAATACTGAACTACAGAAGCAATCATCCCAACACCCACAAACAAAGTTGCATTAGAACATTATTTTGATGGGCCACCACACATGGCAGCACAGAACAGAAGAAAATCAACTTTACAGCATGTTCAAAAAGAACGGGTACCAAATGAGCACAGTTCACAGATTTCTCAGCAACAAACCCCAAGAAGCAGACAAAACATGCCCAGAAACCCTAACCACTCTCCCCTACATCAAAGACATCTTGGAAACTACTGTGAAATTACTCAGACCTCTTGGCATCATGGTAGCCCATAAACCCACCAACACACTAAAAAAGCAGCTAATGAACTTGAGTGACCCTATACAGACAGCAGACAAAACTAATGTCATTTACAAAAAAACTTTCAAGAACTTTAACAAACACTATATTGGACAAACAGGCAGAAAACTAGCCACCAGGATACATGAACATCAACTAGTCACAAAAAGACATGACCCACTCTTACTAGTATCCTTACTTACAGATGAGGAAGGACTGGGACAACACATCCCTCCTAGGACAAGCCAAACAGAGACACGCACGAGGATTCCTAGGAGCATGGCATTCCAACCGGAACTCTATCAACAACACATTGACTTGGATCCTATTTACCATCCCCTGAGAAAAAGAACATGAAATGACGTCACCACCGGAAATGATATCACCAGAGGAAATGACACCACCAACCCAAGGATACCTAAATGCATAAATAGAAAGTGGACCAAGCCACCAATGCTTCATTGAGGCTGACGATGTTACCTAGTATGGTGATGAAACATCTGACATGAACATTCCAGCTCACCGAGCAAACCTACATCCAGAACCTCAACCTGAGCTACAAATCTTCTCAAAACTCGCTAAGAAGCTTGTGAAGCTGTATGTCACAGAGTTTTGCATTTTATAAAATGAGGCATTGAACATAGAAGATAAAGAGGAAATTTGGGAGTGCTGTTCAAAATTGCATCCGGATTTGATTGTATAATAAAGAGATATTTCAAGTGACAGGAGTGTTGATAACCATTAGACAGAGATTTAAGTGAAGAAGTGGTGATACCATCCAAGTTATAATGGAAAATGACTTTGGTGGGAACATGCATTTGCCTCTGCCCTTCACCTTCTAGTTAGCAAAAGTCAGGATTTGAAAGATGGTGTAGAAGGAAGTGAGTGAGTTACTGTCGTGCATCTTCTAGCTGGTACACACCACTGCCACCACCAATACTCATTGGGTACTGGTTAAGCAGGCAGGTTTATCTTGGATATCATCAAGTTTCCTAAATGCAGTTGGAGCTGCACTTGTCCAGAGAAGTGAAGGTTATTCTATCACACTCCTGACTTATACCTTGCAGATGGTGGACAGGCTTAAAGAAGTTACTTACAGGTGAATCCAAATCTCTGATCTGCTCTTATAGCCTCAAATTTTTATAACCCATCTAATAAAGTTGGTCAATTCTAATCACCATGATTTGGTGCTGAGGGATTAAGTTATTGTAGTGTCATTGAATGTCAGATGGGGTAGTGGGTAGGAGGTTACAGATCCCTTTTTGTTGATGACAGTCATGATCTGGCATTTGTGTAACAGATGCCACTTGCCACTTACCAGCCCAAACTGAAATGCTTTCTAAGTTCTGCTGCAGGCAAACACTGACTCTTTCAGTACTTGAAGACTGGCAGATATTCTTGTACATTGTGTATACATCAGTGAACATTTACAGTTCTACAGGGCATTGATTTAAAAGGATTTGCAAAAGAAGCAAGGGTAATACGAGAAGAAGACTTTTCACACAGTGAGTAGTTAGGGTATAGAATGTATTGCCTGGAAATATGGTGGGTGTAGTTTCAAGTGAGGTATTCAAGAGGCCATTGGATAATTATTAGGATAGACATAATGTGTAAGGTTGTAGGGAGAAAAAGAACCAGGAGATAACTATTTGGTAATACTGCCCATTTAAGTAGGTGGTACAGGCAGAAGAAACTGAATGGGATCCTTCTGCACCGCTGGATGGCTGTGATTCTTTGACTCTGACCTGATGTTGAAGGAAAGGTCAATGACAATGTAACTGAAGATGGTTCGGCTCCAGGACACTACCCTGAAGTATTCCATAATTAATATCCTTGGACGTTGATGATTAGCATCCAATGGCCATGACAGTCTTTCTTTATGCTAGGTATGACTCTGACCATTGGAAAGTTGATACTTGTTTCCCTTCGCTTTCACTTTTACTAGAGCCCCTTGATGTTCATTCAGTCAAATACTGTTTTGATGTCAAGGGCTGTCACTGTCAGCTCACCTTAGGAGTTTAATTTTTTTCTCTATATTTGGATCAAGGGTGTAATGAGGTCAGGCTCAGGTAGAATTCAACTGAGCATCAGTAAACAGGTTATTGTTTTGATTGGCTTTGTTTAGTTCAATTTATTTAGTTAATTTTGTCCACATGATACCACAATCCATTGTCCATATGTTTTAATTTTACTAGCAACCCTCTTCTGAAGCATCGATTAACAAAAATATTAAAGTACCACATTCTTATGAGAAGCTTGGTGATGGTGGAAAGGATAGAATATTTATGACAGCTTGCTTCCATCATTTCAGCATTGAATATCACTTACATTTTTCTATGTGGCAGGTACTCATGTGAATCAGCCAATGTTGCAGGCAAGGATGCCCTGAGGCATGGTACATTGGGGAAACCGAGCAAAGGCTACGGCAACAGATGAATGGGCAGCGCACAACAGTCAACAGACAGGAGGGTTCCCTCCCAGTTGTGGAACACTTCAGCGGTCCAGGACATTCGACCTCGGACCTTCGGGTGACCATCCTCCAAGGCAGACTTCGGGATAGGCAGCAGCGAAAAGTAGCTGAGCAGAGGCTGATAGCTAAGTTCGGTACCCATAGGGAGGGCTTCAACAGGGACCTTGGATTCATGTCACATTACAGGTGACCACCATTGCACTATACACACACACAGACAACTCCTACACAAACACACACTCATATATGCACACATATACGTGTACGTTTGTGGGGTGAATTTGTACTTGCAGAGTTACATTGTACTTTACTCAAAAACTGCATGAATTCATGTAAGACTCTGTTAACTCACTTTTTAGATTATAATCAGTCTAAGCATTATGGCACGACAGAGAACACAGGGGGCTAACACCTTCAACATATTATCTGGCTAACACTAATTGTTACAGTTAACCTGAGAATGTAACTTTTTAAAAAGGTTTTGTGATTTACATATGAAAGAAGTGAAACTATCATGGTATTCGAACGTGAAAGACTCAACAAACAATCAAGGTATTTTTCAATGTATAATTTCAGTCATACCACACTGTAAACATTTGCTATAAATTCTGTGTCTTACAATTGTGCCCTCCACAACCACCTGATGAAGGAGCGGAGCTCCGAAAGCTAGTGTGCTTCCAATTAAACCTGTTGGACTATAACCTGGTGTGTATGATTTTTAACTTTGTACGTTTTTCTAATTCATCTTCTGTGTTTTGCCATATTCTGGTGAAAAAAGTGACACCTACAAGTGAAGAAATTCCAATCCTTGAGATCTTCGTAAATATTTCAGTTGGTCATGCAGTAGCTACTTGAAAGTGGAATTGTAGGTAGATAGGATAGTGAAGAAGGCGTTTGGTATGCTTTCCTTTATTGGTCAGAGTATTGAGTACAGGAGTTGGGAGGTCATGTTGCGGCTGTCCAGGACACTGGTTAGGCCACTGTTGGAATATTGCATGCAATTCTGGTCTCCTTCCTATCGGAAAGATGTTGTGAAACTTGAAAGGGTTCAGAAAAGATTTACAAGGATGCTGCCAGGGTTGGAGGATCTGAGCTACAGGGAGAGGCTGAACAGGCTGGGGCTGTTTTCCCTGGAGCGTTGGAGGCTGAGGGGTGACCTTATAGAGGTTTACAAAATTATGAGGGGCATGGATAGGATAAATAGGCAAAGTCTTTTCCCTGGGTTGGGGGGTTCCCGAACTAGAGGGCATAGGTTTAGGGTGAGAGGAAAGATATAAAAGAGACCTAAGGGGCAACTTTTTCATGTGTATGGAATGAGCTGCCAGCGGATGTGATGGAGGCTGGTACAATTGCAACATTTAAGAGGCATTTCAATGGATATATGAATAGGAAGGGTTTGGAGGGATATGGGCCGGGTGCTGGCAAGTGGGACTAGATTGGGTTGGGATATCTGGTCGGCATGGACAGGTTGGACCGAAGGGTCTGTTTCCATGCTGTACAACTCTATGACTCTATGACTCTATACAAAATGGGGGTTGTAAGGTTGATGCTTCATGCTAGTCTACGGCTGCAAACTAACTCAAGGTGGTTGTGAAATCTCCACAGAAACTCAGTCCTACAGTAGCAACATAATTTGTGTGATTGCTTCCATGTTGTATGCTTCAGAGCCAATAGTGCCATTTTTGCTATTGGCAGAAAATTATGTTGTTTCCAGAGAAGACATTAACATACATTTTTTTTGTCAACATTCAGATGTAGTAGGCTGAGGATCTGTGGGAGGATGTGTGGGAGCAGAAAGAAAATAAACAGGGATTAAGTGTGTAGATGTGGCAATTAATGAAGCAAGCACAATGCCACATTAATGCTGGGCAGGAACAAACAGACAAAAGGATCTATCAATACTGGGCCTAAGTGTCTTAAACTATCAGGAACACAATTAAGTTATTTGTCACCAAGTCACATCCAGCTCCCCTCGGTGAGGTTAGCTATCAATCTTTGCAATTTTTGCAATAATCATAGAAAAAAAAATCAAAATCTTATTTTTAAGGCAGTAACTATGAGTATTTGCATCTAACAAGTAGGGATATAATTCTAATTATATAAAATATAATTTATTTAGATTGCCAATGCCACATCTGTGGCATTTGTCATGATGAGAGAATAGTTTCTACCTTCCTCTGTTTTCTTTCCCTGAACCTTATAACTTAAAGCCCCAACTTAAATTTTCCCTATCTGGCAATTAATTTGGGGAAGTCAAGTAATCAATTTGAAACGATTCTGAATTGATTTTATCATCTTAATGGTCCTTCTGACTTTGTTTCAAAGCATTGAGAGATCCATGATTAAATTGGGATTACATGAGATTTTATTTGTCGGACAAAAATTCTTGTACCACCACTTATTCACCCATGACATTCTGACAAAATTAACCAAAAATTAAACAAAATAAACAAAAAGTAAACAAAAACATCATCCTTTATCTGGAAGAGATGGAATCAATAGGAAGAAGAAGAGATGCTTCAGTTGGTCAGATGCCATCTGGATCATGGACTTTAGTTCTGGCTGCTCATTTCTTAGAAGAGATACATTGGAGAATCACCAGAATGATAGAAGGTTCAATACATTAAACTATGACGACACGTTTCATACACATGGAGTAAGAACAGAAAGTGCTGAACAAACTCACCACATTTGGCAGCATGTTTGGAGAAAGAAACAGCGTGGACTACGCCGAGAAATTTGCCAAAATTGGGTGAGTTGTCAAGTGAGACCCTTCTTGTATTAAGACTGACAGTACCCATTTTCCTACCAAGTGCTGGACATTGAGAGGAGATTCTCACTCTTAAGCAGTGAGGGGCTTATTAACACATTACCATCCTCATTGTTATTTTTCATTCACTAGAACATAACATATCATAAATTATCTATAAGTGCATCACAAAATAGTTCAAGTTGGATATTACAGAAGATATAATAAAAATATCACATTACCCCATCCAAATGCAAAATTGGAATATTTATTAAGTATGACTAGAAACAACATACATTCAAATGCAAACAGTGAGGGGTTCTCTAAGTTAATGGCCACTTGGTACATTATGACAAAACAGCCTTAGACAGTGGGCTTTCTCACCTTTAACTTGGCAACAGCTAACACAAGCTTTAGTGTGTCCCTCAACACTTAGTTCTGGACCTTGAAATGTGTCAGTCTACAATACTCGGTGGAGGACAACTCTGCACTGAAAGACGAACAAGTATCAGATGGACTAAAGAGCATCTTACACTGAGTTGATGATCCTCATGTGTCATTGATGTTTGTCTTGGTATGTGTCCCAGGGAGCAGCTCACAGTTGTGCATCATGGAGTGCTCAGGATGAACCTTGACAAAAAAACTACTGCATCCCTCTCCAGGTTTCAATCTTTGTAAAGGCACATTCCATGCAGAGATGTCTGATGGTCTGTTTACCATTGCAACCACCTTGAGGGCAGCATACAGTGGCACAGAGAGTCCAGGTATATATTAAAGATACAATGAGTCGCGCCTTTCTCAATATCAGCTCAGCTATATCTTATTGTTTGTTGGAAAGTTTGGGCGATGAGGTATCTTCCAAAAGACTTTGACAGTCTGCTCGGGAACTATCTGAAAGAATTGACCTTCTCCTGCTCCCTCAGGGCATCAAGGACATTATTACTGACAACTGCTGATGGGCTTGTGGTTAACAGTTTTTCCCATACAAACGTTTACACGAGGGACAGGTAGTACTGTACAATCAAACTGCACCATCCTTCTTAATAGTGGGGATAGGTAGGGCCACGTCACCTATTTACGTGGTAAGTATGTATTGGAGGTCAATAAATGGCTTGAAGTGGCCACACACAAAGGTAGCCATCAGGATGAATGAGACATTGAGTATGTTCTTTCCCCTCCTCCCATCCAGATATATGACATGGTATCCCTTTTTGACGTAAAGATTGAAGCAGAAGATGGCTCGGCTGACTGCTACAGTGCAGACTCAGGACTGCCATACATCCCGTTCTGGAATATGCCTTTGCAAAAATGGTTTGGAGAGAGATGCAGTGAGTTTTGCAAGGTTTGACCGGAGCAACTCCATCGTATAAGACATACTCTCTTCTGTCTTGTTTGTGTGTTGCATAGAGCCTTTCACTGAGGGATGTGTGCTTGAGAGTGGTGACTATCAGGAGGGATGTGAGCTTGAGAGTGGTGACTATCAGGAGGGATGTGTGCTTGAGAGTGGTGACTATCAGGAGGGATGTGTGCTTGAGAGTGGTGACTATCAGGAGGGATATGTGCTTGAGAGTGGTAACTATCAGGAGGGATGTGTGCTTGAGAGTGGTGACTATCAGGAGGGATATGTGCTTGAGAGCGGTGACTATCAGGAGGGATGTGAGCTTGAGAGTGGTGACTATCCCAGGCAGTGGGAGCCTGCAGATCAAAGCCTCCATGCACATGGATGACAGTGCCATTTTCTGCTCAGTTTCATTGTTGGTCCTCAGACTCATGAGTATCTTCCACCAGTTCGAACTTGCCTTGTGAACCAAAGTAAATCAAGGCAAGAGTGAGGCCATATTCTCAGGCAGCTTGGCCAATTGATCCTGTATCCCCTTCACCATCGGCTCAGATGATCTGAAGCTGCTGAATATATGGTTTGGAGGGACCGAATGTGCCCAAAGATTTGGTTGGAGCATATTGCCAAGGTAAGCTCATTACAGGTAAAACCTGGTCCCCAGGTGCTCTTCATGTGGTTGCATATGCTGCAGATCCAGCCCATTCCCAGAGTCTGACTTCAGATTTGTTTGAGAAGCTTTCTGATTCCCACTCATTGATTGTGACTGGACTATTCACCTCATTATTATGCAATCTCTTATTCTGTCACCCGCTAGATAGAACTAGATGTCAAGAATTCCCAATGGTAATGTCAGAATGGATACCTGGTGACTCCAACTCACTGCTTGCTCTTCAAGTCCTTCATCTTGGATACCCAATAACAGCATCTCAGAACATGCTCCCATAGGCAGATACATTCCATGTCCAATGAGGTTGGCACCTAATATATGGCAGCCTCATTGCACCCTCATGGACAGTTCCATTCAATTACAGTCTGCTTCTACATTGTAATTGTAGAATTAACCTATCAATGTAATGCTGCTACAAGTCTTCTTGATGGTGAGTTCAGTAGCAGACGGAGCCACTCTGAAGTAGTTGAGAAAAGATCCTGGCTATTGATCTTCTTCCTACTCTACTGGGCATTCTTCCAGACAGCCAAGACCACATGGACCTGGATGGCAACCTTATACCAGGCTGGCAGGATATGTTGTTGATACCTCCTCTGCCAATCCTGTAGGAAGAAGAGATCCCTTCTCTGCATAATCTTGTCCACCAGCACCTCCAGGTTATTATCCATGAAGTAGGGCACCACTTTCCTCTTACCTGCCTCATTGGGGCAAATCTCATGAACCATGCAGGGCAGCTCTGGACTGCCAACGCACAACAACCTTTTAAAAATAGCACCAGTGTCAAGAATCCCAATGTATCCTGGCCATGGTGAATACTTCCATCTACAATGTGTGGGAGATTTGGACTAAAATCAGACTAGAGAGACAACACAGGCACATGGTACCAAGTTAATGAGGTGAGCTTGGGACAATAACATGAATAATACACTGGGTCTTATGGAGAGAAGCCCCCTTTAAACTCAATGAAAGTTACACAGCCAATTTCTGGCAAGATGCAGCCCAATATTTCAAGTCTAATATAAATATCCTTCAGAACCAAAGAACTATTCTGCAGAAATTATATTGGACTTGAAATGTTAACTCTCTCTCTCCACAGATGCTGCCAGACCTGCAAAGTTTCTCCAATTTTTAGTTCATAAACTGAGTTTAGAGGACTGAAGAAAGACCTCAGCAAGTTACTTTAAATTTTTTAAGGATTGAGTAGGACAGACCTGATATTCCACAGTGGGAAAAATCCAGAAAAAGGGAATGAAATCCTGTGGCATATGAAATGTATAAATAGGAGAATGATGAATTGCCATTGTATTGCAATCAAGTCCTGAAGGTGGCATTCCTAAAGCTGAACTTTTTATCCCTGGTGGACAGAACACTCTCTGGAGAGCAAACGTTTACTTTTCTCTCGCACTTCTTCTACAAAATCCTCCACAGAGGTTTCTGACAATCTGTGAGCTTGCCTGAAACTCATTTAATAGAAGATTGAAATGGGAATAGCCACAGAAGGCTCCTGCACTAGCTGCCTACCTCTCTTACCTTTCCTGGAGTTCACCCATCTATGTGATGGTATCTGAGACTTTTCTGCCTTCCTATAACTGCCATCATCATATACTGTTGCTGCTGCAAATTCCTCATTGCTTCTAACTGTCTCTCCAACCGATCCATTTGATCTGATAGGATTCGCAACCAACAGCATTTATTGCAGATATAATCCATAGTAACCCTTAAACTCTCTTTAAACTCCCACATCTGACAAGAAGCACATATCACTCTACTAAAGGCCATTTTTGCTCCTTCACAATCTACCAACCCAGAAATTAACACCGTCTTATTCCTCTGTAAAACACTGCCTCAGGTTAAATTAATAGTTATGGCTTACATTTAAAGTTTAATCAAGAGACATATCTCAAAAAAACATATAATCAAGAAAGAACCCACACACTCAAAACTATTCACTTACCTGATTCTGTGCTGTAAACTTCGCCCAAACAGTTCCTCTAAGATCAGTTGTGAATTTCACTGTTTGTTAATTTCCCCAGACACACTCCGATGTCCAGCGATACATGAATTCAAACAGCAAAGGCAGTAACTGTGCAGGTTCATTGCAGTGTCAGTTTCTTTCTCTCTCTCTCTCTCCTGCACTGACATCAACACATGTTTCCTTTGTTTGTTCTTTTCCCTTTTAAAATTGCTGTTGTTTTGACTTTTTTTCTCTCCAAAGTTCCAAGACAATGCAACAGCGTATAAAACAGTAATTGCTGTCCGTGGAATTTGAGGAAATCACCTCAAACACCTAAAATGCCTCAAAAAAGGAGCAACTGTTACAGCCAGAAATTTTTCCCTTCCTTCATCTTGGATTACCCAGGCTGAACAGGCTGGGCCTGTTTTCCCTGGAGCGTCGGAGGCTGAGGGGTGACCTTATAGAGGTTTACAAAATTATGAGGGGCATGGATAGGATAAATAGACAAGTCTTTCATTGGGGTCGGGGGTCCAGAACTAGAGGGCATAGGTTTAGGGTGAGAGGGAAAAGATATAAAAGAGACCTAAGGGGCAACATTTTCACACAGAGGGTGGTACGCGTATGGAATGAGCTGCCAGAGGAATTGGTGGAGGCTGGTACAATTGCAACATTTAAAAGGCATTTGAATGGGTATATGAATAGGAAGGATTTGGAGGGATATGGATCGGGTGCTGGCAGATGGGACTAGTTTGGGTTGGGTCGGCATGGATTGGTTGGACCGAAGGGTCTGTTTCCATGTTGTACTCTAAGATTCTTCTTTCTGTACATGGGTGGCATTTTTGAGCATGGATTGTTGGTCCCAATCTTCGGAAAACTTTTATTTGAATAGTACCATGGGAACTTTAATGCCCAGCTGAGAGGACAAACATGGTCTTTCTTTCAAAATTCATCTGAAAGATTATACCTTCAACAGTAGAAGACTCGCTTAATAATCACTCACTTAAATATTTTCTTAGATTATGCACTCAAGTTTTGAATTAAAATCTAAATTAAAACAAAGGTTTTTTTAGAATGCACTCTGTTTTAAAAAACTTGGCCTCAAAAATACAAATATCATGGAGTACTGAACATCATGTCAGATCAGGCAACTGTGAAATCTCAGTTATTCTATTCCAACATAATATATCATCTTTTGAACGAACTGGATTTTTTGATCTATGTTTGTGAATTGTTTAAACAGCAAATAAATATATTTTATAATGAAAGAGTCTGATGACCACAAACATGTCAGAAACTTTCATAAAATTGGCATCATTATAATAAACTGTTTTTGTTCTCATAGGCTTGCATCAACCTCCAAAAGCTGAAAGGAATTCAACTCAAGAATTCCCACGTTTTCAGAGCTTGTGACTTTGACATGACACTTATATGTTCTTGCATACAACAGTCTTAAATCAACATTTATGATGTTTCCATGCCGTACATCTCTATGACTCTATGTAACGTCTCTGCTGCATGCACATTAGAAACATTTGTCTGTATAGGCACATAATTGAAAATTAGACAATAAGAATCGTTGTGGAATTCAAATTTACATCAAATATTGTATCTATACTCATTACACAGATAATAAACAAACTTGCTCCCCCACCGCATCACTGAACTATAGCTGAGATGCTACAATTGAGACGGGATGATGAAAATTTTTAAAAAGGGTGTTAAGAATAGCCTTGTGGTAATAAGACAGTCTTATTATTGTTTAACATGACTAACACCCCATTCTTATTTCAAAAAATAAATATCATTCATTAATAATATGGCAATTAAGTATTGAATAACATCTCAGACAGGCTTGATGTCTTCAAGTCATTTAAGAATAGGTATATATGGTCCCTGCATTTGCTCCTTTAGGTTTCAAATGACTGTAGCTCAGTCGTGGTGTTAAGGCATGAAATGCATTGCTAACTAAATAAGTCATTTATTGTAAAGCATTAGAATAGCAGAATAACATTGGTTTGATAGTTTGCATTTGCAAGATGTGCATCTCCTTGAATTTAACTTGCTTTAAATCTCTACCATTAATCAGTGTTCTTTTTCATCATTGTCTCCACTTTAACACAAGATCAATTTAGTTCTAATAACATCGATCAAGGATGGACCTAGGTCTTAGACTATTTTATGAATGTAATTTTCCAGTGGACTGACAGCAACATGAATGTGATTAATGCAGAAAAATGAAACATCTCTATTAACACAGTAGAACAAGAACCAATCAACATGGATCACAAGACCATAAGAAATAGGAACGGGAGTAGCTCAAGTCATTAGGATCATGACTGATCTAACATTTCCCATGTCCACTTTCCTGTCCTTTCCCTATGACTCTTGATTCCATTACTGATCAAGAATCTATCTAACTCAGTTTCAATTATTCACAAGAACTTTTCTTCCACAGCTTTCTTTGGTAAACAGTTCCAAAGTCTCTCAACCCTCTGAGAAAAGAAACCCTCCTCATCTCAATCTTAAATTGGCGCCCTTTTATTCTGGGTCTATGCCGTCTGACCCTGAGCTTTCCAATAAGAGGAAAATCCTCTCAGCATTTACCCTATCAAGCCCTTTAAGAATTCTATATCTTGCAATGAGATTACCTCTGAACTCTAAACTCTTCTAAACTCCAATCAGTTGAATCCAATCTGTTTAACATCTGCTCTTAGGGCAATCCTTCCCTATCAGGAATCAATCCAGTGAACCTCCTTTGAACTGCCTCTAACAAAATAATATCTTTCCTTAAATAAGGGTCAAAAACTGCTCACGGTACTCTAGACATGGTCTTACCAGCACCTTCTCCAGTTGCAGGAGTACTTCTGTGCTTTTAAATTGCATACCATACCCCTTGAAATAAGGGACAACATTCCATTAACTTTCCAGATTACATGTTGCATCTGTGTGCTAGCTCTCTTTGTATTTTCTGCACAAACACCTTCAAATTCCTTTGCGTTACTACTTTCTACTATTTTACTCCATTCAAATAATATTCTGTCCTTTTTTTCTTCCTTCTAAAATGAACAACTCCACAGTTTCCCACATCGTATTCCATTTGTCAATTTTTAGCTCCCTTACTTAGTTTATCAATATCACCAAGTACAATGTTCAAATCCCTCTCTCAAACCGCGTTTCCACCTATTTTTGTGTTGTCTGCAAATTTGGCTACAATTCATTTTGTTTCCTTCGTCCAAATCATTAACATATATATTGTAAACAGTTGCGCTCCCAGCACTGATTCCCATTAAACAAAACTGGTCATAGGTCACCAATCTGAAAAAGAACATTTTACCGTGATTTGCTGTTTCCTGTCCATTGGCCAATTCTCTATCCATTCCAATATGCTACCTCCAACACCATGGGTCTTATCTTGAGACTTAACTTTTTGTGAGGTACTTTAAGGAGCCTTCACATTTGGTTGTTAGTAAATTGATCTGTTTCCGATTTACTAGGCCACAAAAAGAATTTCACGTAGAACTATTATCACTAATTACTGAAGCAGCACAAATCCAACCTGGGTAATTACCACCCCATCAGTCTACTATCAATCATCAGCAAATTGTCATCAATAGTGCTATTAAATGCCACCTACTCAGCAATAATCAGCTCACTGACTGTCAATTTGGGCATCACTAGGCTACTCACCTCCTCCCCTCATTGCAGCTTTGGTGCAAATAGAGCCAAAAGAAATGAGATCCAGAGATGAGGTGAGAGTGACAGCTCTTGACATAAGGACAGCATTTGACTGAGTGCTGCGTTTGTAGCAACAGCAAAACAGTAGTCAGTGGGAATTAAGAAAAAGCTCTTGCCCTCTGCTATGGAAATCATCTTAAACCTGAAGTTGGCCAATTTAGTTCCTCTTTCCATTTGCGCTTTCCATTTGCTTTTAGTTAATCTGTAAGAGTTACCCTTTACCTCCTACAAGCAAGTGGAAGTATCTGGGGAAATAAGATTGAGAAAGAGTGCTCTGATCAGTACATGGATCATCTCCATGTGCTGAGATGGATAGGGACAACTGAACTGGCTTCCCAATCTTTCTCTTCAAAATAGCATCCATGTGCTTTTTCCTGTCTGTGTCTCTATATGAGTGCCGGGGATACATTTATAAGAGGAAACTGTTTTAACTAATAGCATTATAAGGCAATTGTTCATAATTGTTAGAATCTCTTCATTTGTAATAAATAGTCATTATTGAGACTTGGTCTGTGATTTCTGCCAGTCTGGGTCTAAAAGGCAGGTAAATTGGAGAACTCTGCATATTTTTAAAAAATCATTAACTTTTGTGGTGACTCTGGGAATAGTGGAGCTTGATTTTCAGTGTACTACCCCAGTGAGGTGTAACACGTCATATCCAAGGTACAAGTCAGAAATGCGATTGAATACTCTCCATTTAGATGGAGAAAACAGTTCAAACAACATTCAAGAAGCTTGAAACCATCTACGAATAAACAGCCAACATGATTATTACACATCTTCACAGTCTTCATTACCGATGAACATTAATAACAATGTTTGCCATCTATAGGATTACCATAGCAACTGACCAAGATTCCTTGGACCACACCTTCCAGGTTCAAGATCTCTACCACCTTGAAGGATAAGGGCAGCAGATACATAGGAACATTGCCACCTGCACATTGTTCTTCAAGCCATTCACCATCCTGACTTTGAAATTTATCACTATTCCTTCACTGTCATTGGATCAAAATCCTGAAACTCCCTCCGTAAGCTCACAACTAACATCTCCAGGATAATTAAGGATAAGTAACAAAGATGGACAATGAATGCTGGCCTAGCTAATAACGTTTGCAAAATAATTTATTTTTACATTGCTATATTGTAAATAAAACTGTTCAAATTTCAGAATAAATATGACTTTATAACTGTTGAGAATGGTAAGATTTTACCAAATTCTAACTACCACCATTAATTCCAAAGAAGTGTTTGTGATTGATGGCACAGAATGGCTGATGGTAACATTTAACATGGGGGTCAAAACTTGTCGACTTGTATTTACTTAAAACTTCTGAGCTCTCTGTTGTAAATCTGAACTGACTTCTAAATCAGGCATGTTTTCACAGTTGCTTCCAAAAAGCATTTGCAGTTGCAACCAGTAGCTGGGCAAAATGCATTAGCTGACAATGTTTAGCTGCTCAGAATGTATCTCCTTGAGATTTTCTAAATACCATAATTGATTGTTTACAACATAGGGATGCAGCATAATAGTTTATGCAAACAAAAATCAATCAATGTTCTGTGCTGTTCATTAAGCATTTAGCTAATAACAATGGGTGCTTATGTTCCAATAGGATGTGGTTTTCTATTGTTACTGTTGGTGTTGCTTTGAAATCAAAATCTATGCGTTGTTTAAAAGTAGAGGAGAGTAGCTAATGGTGTTTTCATGGGGTTAGTAGATTTTTCTCATTTCTCTAACAGATTTACTTACACTGAATTTTATTTTCAATTCGCATCATCAATTTAGGATAGACAGCATTATGCATCTGTATGACTTTAGCTAGTCACATATAACATATGATATATAATGTTTAAAATGAATGCTTTATGTATAAATCAATATCGATCTAAACCAAGAAAAGAATCAAGACACCAAGTTTGACCTGCAATCAATACTGAATTCATAGATGGAAGTGGTGTCATTATAATTAACTTAAGTGTCTGTCTATGAAGCCTGTGCTCTGGTTCCTTTTTGCTTTACAACAATGCAGTTAGAAAACACACATGGGGTGAGAAATGGGCTTAAAGTGATCACACCAAATTACCATTAGTATTCACACAAAATGTTAACAGAGAGAGGATTCAGACTGCTTATACATTAGAGGACTCCTGTGAATTCTATAACAGCAAGGGCCAGTCTTTATCAAGAGTAGAGAAAAAAACGCAGGATCAAAAATGTGTTCGTAGCCAAGTGTATATAATTTGCTGGTGCTGTGTGATCTTTAACTTTGTACACCCCGGTCCAACACTGGCACCTCCAAATCCTACGTAATATGTAGGTTTATATTACTGAACATTTTTCTGTAAGTGCCTCACTATTCACCTCTGTGATACGCAGCATTTCAAATATATTCATGTGTTTAACAGCAAATAAGGAATGTTATTTTAATGTTAGTATCTTCACAATTTTGAGTAGGGACTTTGCTTATTCTTGTACACATAATCAATTCAGGTGGATTTCACATGATCTTTTCACTACTTATACTACAGATGAAAAATTGTGCACTAGGGAAATCCAATTTTCTAATCTACCCTCTTACAGGGTTTGACGCTGTGCCAGAAGCACATTCTGATCATTACAAGAGTTGTAAACATTTTTAAGAGCAAAGATCTCAGCAATGTTTGATTATTTTAAGTATATTTTTACCGAGAAAAAATGCCACAAAACTTATTTGCACATTGGACACAAAGATCTTTACTGAATATAAAGTACTTGAATATGTGCATCATTAGGCATAGCTGATATTCCTTAGATGAACATAGGTGCTTTGCTGTTTAGCAAGAGAAAGCAAAAGATAATAATCATTTGGTTCAGCCGAATCTATATTACAGTTCCAAGTTAATCATAGGGGTTGTCTGAAGTGTGAATTTTGATCTTGAATTAGGTGATAGTTCCTGTTTGCCTCTGCAATATTCATAACGTGATTGCACAGCTAGAAACCATAAATATATGTAAAACATTGAACTATAAGCTCATGTTAGTAGTATGCCAAAATATTATAATATTCACTTGCAACATATGTTGGTGAATGTGGTGTTCTGTAAGTGAATAGGATGAAAACGAAAGACTTCTCCATGTGATTTTAACATCAGTTTTCTGCGCTTTGCCTCAGCCTTAACTTGTGAAGGCCACTTCCTTTATATCAATGTGACATTTTCTATTATACACTTCAGCATTATTTGTGCTCCCTTGAGTAAGATTACCAATTATGCATCGTTATTCACAATTTTGTGCTGTGTACCTGTGCTTTCAAGGAACTGGATTAAGATTTCTTAAAAGGATTCCATTAGAACTCTCACGGACAGCAGAAGCAGCAAACTCCAATCATCCTGACCTGGACCTTCCTTCAGTAAAACAATAAACTAGTTAGTCCAACAATACTCTTGATAAATTGACATTTATTTAATTGTAAGTGAGGTTATATTTGTGTTACCTCCCAGTCTTACTAATCAAATTGGATTAAATATTGTTTGACTAACATTCAGAACATAATGTTATCAGTCTTTAGAATTACAACATTGATCAATCAATTGATTGATGGATTAGATTTTTAATCAGCCAAGCATAATTGAACATAGGGAGAGGGAGGAAACCATTCAGTCCCTTGACCTGGTTCAATTAGATCCTGGCTGATCTGTATCATACCTCAATTTAAAAATCTGTACTAGCAGGTTCAATTCCCACCTGCTCTAGAAGTGTGTGATAACATTTCTGAACAGCTGGATCAGAAAATTTGGTAAATAATGATTTTTTTTAGTAAATGGAAAATCTAGACCAAGGGCCCTTGTGGCAGAGAGGTAGTGTCTTACCCTTAGACCAGGAGGTCTGGGTTCAAGTCCCACCTGCTCCAGAGGTGTGCAATAGCCTCTATGAATAGGTCAGTTAAAAATAAATCAAGTCAGAGTTTCTGCCAAAAAAAATAGCACCAGCTGCTCGAATACCAGATCTGTCTGATAGAACGAAAACTACACCCACGGGTTCAAATCCAACCTGCTCCAGAGAAGTGTAATAACAACTCTGAAAGAAATCTAGACCAAGGTCTCTTGTGGTACAGCAGTAGTGTTCTTACCCCTGTACAGGGAGGTCTGGATTTGAGCTCCACCTACTCCTAAGGTATTTGATAACATCTCTCTGAACAGGTTGATTAGGGGAAAATAGATATCCATTCCAGGGGTGGCTGGGTGATGGTGAGTGCCAGGTTCCAAGGTTTCTCCTTGCAGGACAATAAAACTGGCTCAGTTACAAAGGTGGATGGGATGGGACTTGTTGTGTAGTACACTTGGCTTGAAAAGATTAGCTCTGAAATCATTGTACAGCTCTACCCATTGATATGTAATGGACCATTTCTGGGAGGGACTAGTCAGTTCTAAGTAGTTGTTCTACAATTCTTCCCAGTCAATCAGTTGTACAGTCCACAGCCGTGTTGCATAGATCAATTACTATCTCTTTGGAGATCAAAACAAATTTCTATAAGTTAACAAGAAACCTCAACCAACTTAGATATAGTTAGTCTAGAATATATTTTACGTCAGCATGTTCAGAGATGTTATTATACACCTCTGGAGCAGATCGGACTTGAACCTGGGACTAGTCCTGTGAGGAACAATGGGAAGCAAGATGACACCGGCTCAAGTTTGTTGCAATTTCTTTTGTTAGATGTTAGTTGATGTCTTAATCATGGAAGTCACCTTAAGTATACTTTACAGGTCTTCTTTGTTTCATCAGGTAGTCCCCATACACTGCCATTTTGTTATGCATGTCAGGGGGTAAAATACATCTCCTGTCACTCTCCAGCAATTCTCTGTGATAGTGTCCTGTGGGCATTTCCATCCATCCCTCTTCACTGTACTTCATCTCTCGAAGTGATGTCCAGGATCTTATGTAGACAAGACCGTTGGTGTTCTCTTTCATTACTGAGTAGCATAGAGTGTAATTGGTTCTCCTTTGGACATGTAATTTCACAGCCCTGTGGGTGACAGGAGATAGCTCCATTGCTTATTTGTACAAACTCATGTGAAGTCACCGGAAGTATGAAGCACTTTGATGATTCTTGTGTGGAAGTTAATCTCAATGTTAACTTCCCTGGAGATTTCTAGGTAAGGAGCATTAGGATGTTCTGTTTCCTGATGATACTTGAGGTTGTGGGGTGGGAAGGCTTCATGTTGTCATTAGCTATCATTGTCTTCTCTGATGCATAAGCCTTGATACTATTAACCTCATAGCTGGTGATTGTGTCTTGTAGCATGTGCATGTGATTCTTCAGTCAGCAAGGCAATGGCATTTGTAAAGTCGAGCTTTGTCAACCAGTGGTGTTGCCACAAGTCAGCACCCACCGTTACCTTACACATGATGAAACCAATCGCCAGAGTGAAAAGGAATTGGTAGAATATGCAGCTGTGTGGTACTCATGTGGTGGTATTGAAAAAGTTTGTGGTGCCCAGGCTGATTTAAACACAATACTTGGAGTCATAGTACAAAGATTTTCAGACATTAATACACTGCTCTAGGATGTACCAGCATGACTGCTGAAATGTATTATCAAATGACTTTTATTCTCGGTCAGATCATATCAAACGTTTCCCCACAGTGACTATGTTCTGAAGCTTGAAAATTGTCATGACCTTTTGGTGAAACTGAGAAATGGGATGGTGGGGAAGAAGATCTACGACACCTCTTGGTGGAGGAATGAAGATCTACGAGATTATAAGGACGATCCACAGTGGTCATTGCTGCCTCTGAATGTATGTAGAATCCATACAGTGTGGAAGCAGGCCATTTGGCCCATCAAGTTCACATCAACCCTCTGAAGACCATTCCCTGACTCACCGTAAATCCAATCCCTGCAACCCCGCATATACAATAGCTAATCTACTTAATCTATATATCCCTGGACACAATGGGCAATTTAGCATCTCCATTCCTGATGAAGGGCTTTTGCCCAAAACGTCGATTTTCCTGCTCCTCGGATGCTGCCTGACCTGCTATGCTTTTCCAGCACAACTCTAATCTCCAGCATCTGCAGTCCTCACTTTTACCTAATTTAGCATGGCCTGTCTACCTAACCTGAACATCTTTGGACTGTGGGAATAGCCCAGAGGACCCAAAGGAAACGCACACAGACACAGGGAGAATGTGCAAACTCCACTCAGGCAGTCACCTGAGGATGGAATCAAACCCGAGTCCCTGGTGCTGTGAGGCAGCAGTGCTAACCACTGAGCCACCATGCTGTCCAAACTTGCAGCTCTTGCCCCTCACACCCTTCAACTTTGAAAAGCCGTCCTCTAGGTTCAGTTCCGGAGCATTACAATCTGTTCACACCATGATATGTCTGCTTGAAAACCTGGCTGTGCTTTGCTAAGGCTACAATCAACCTCAGCGATCAGTCTGGAGGAGAACCATGTTGAAGATCTTGTCATGTTATGTCCCTCCAGCTGTTGCAGTCACTGAGATTCCCTTATATTAGCAGCTTGATGGTTACTCCTCACCTCCAGTCATTCAGGATGTCCTCCGTCCAGATCTTATTGAACAAGTTTGTGAACACTGTTAAGGTGATGGTCTTGTTATGCTTCAGAATCTCTCTTGGTATCTCATCAGTTCCAGGTTGCATGTTGTCTTTTAGGTCCTTGAACCTCTGACCTGACAATTTCTCCCAATGTTATGTTCAGCTGCTAAAGTTCACTGTGGTCTTCAAATTCAAACTTGGAATTGATTTAGGATATTCTGAAAGTGTTCAACCCACCTTGTACTCTCCTTGTCTGTTAACTCCAATCAGATCATTAGAACATTGCTGTGAAATTGCATGCTTTAAAAAAAAATGTTAATGAAACAAAATTGATTTGGTGGCACTGAAGTAAAGATGGATATTTGTCCTATAATATTTCACAGAATCTCTCCCATTTTCCTGCAAGAACCTCTGTTAATTTTTTAAAATATCATTCATAGGCCAGATTTATTGCCCATCCCTACTTTCACTGCAGGAGATGATGATATACTAACTTCTTGAACTGCTGCAGTCCTTGGGGTGTATGAACACCCACCGTGCTGTTAGGGAGGGAGTTCCAACCAGCCAGATATCAGTAGTTCTCAAAGAAATTACATAAAAGAAACAATTATGTGACAACTCTAAAACATCTGCTGTCTCCTATCAGGTTGAGTTCCTGCATAATGTTTGGTAGTTCTGCAGCTCTCAGTAACAGCTGGAGGTTACCTACCTGCCCCTGGAACCTCCTCCAGTATCTTCCCAGAACAACCGGAAATCAGGCTTTCCAATCAGGCAGACGTCCAGGTCGGGAAGCTGCCAAAGAGAAAAGTCATTGATTGTGGAGCGCTTCCCAACATCCCAGTTGGCAATATGCACATCGATTTATACCTACTATGCCCATAACTTTGTACAAGAAACATCTTTGACAAAAAAACAATTTAAATTCATTACGTATGAATTTCCTGCAGGAAAGAAAGAAACCAACTTTGCTCTAATGCTGGGGTTGTGCAGACATTTTTTTTCAGAAGTTCCGGACCATTCAATTGATCAAACGTTGCCAATCTCATGTCACCACTTTTCACCGTGCCCACAACAAAGAGCCTCAACTTACATAGCAGCCTTCATGACCACACAGCATCCCAAAGTACTTACAGCCAATTAAGTGCATTTCAAAGTCTAGACATTGTTGTAATGTAGGAAAAACAATAACCAATCTGTATGGATGTTCTGTGTTGAAGGTTAAATATTGGCAAGGACACAGGAAAAGTGCTTTTCTGCAAAATAATGCACTGGCTGCCTGAAAGACTCTAAATGGTTTGAGCTGACCATCTTATCTGAAAGACAGCACCTGAGATGGTCCAGCACACTATTAGTATAGTTTAGATGACATGCTGAAATCTTTGGAGTGGGACGCAAAACACAACTTTCTCACTTAGAGGTGAATATGTGAAAAATTGAGCCAGAGCTGACACCTATGGTCACACCCTGTACATGTACAAAGGTACATTTCCACTTATTAGAGTCCTGTATTTTTTAAAGCAAATGAAAAAAATGTGAGAACACCTTGGTGGAAGTCAGCAAAGGATGTCACAGAATGACATCTACTTGGATCTACTTTGTGCTTCACTGAGTTCTCCTTTGCAGTTATGTTGCTGAGGAAAAATACCAACAAAATTTAAGTAGACCCTCAAAGGGAATATGGGAGAAACTGCAAGGGAGACTCTTGTCTATTTCTGTCAGAAGTAATGGCTCTGGTCTTAAAGGAAGGTCAGTAATGGTGTATGGGAGCATTAGTGTGAGTTGAGAGTCTGGAAACTTGGATGCTGTGCAGATCTTAATGGCAGGCTCTCACTTAAACAGAATGTCGAACCACATCTGCTCAGGTCCACGAGCTGCCAAGAAACACGGGTATGATTTTGGCCATTGGTGGCTGCAACCGGTAGCATGTAGAGACAGGATCTGGAGGTGATCAGAGCTCCACAGTAACTATGGGTGTGAGGTTGGAGTGATGGGTAAAGCTTGGAGCTGGATAGGCTCAAGGAATCCATGAGTGGCTGGAAGACTCCTTCTCCTTCTGGCAGCAATAATTGAATTCTTTACCTTAGTTTCTATAATAGGATCTTTGGTTGATTCGAAATTTATTGAAAACAAAGTAACACTACGCATGATTTGCACTTAGCAAACTGGATAAAATCAAGGGCAGTTGTTTATGCCGTAAGATTTATATGGAGTAGGACAGGTGTCCACCATACCTTTCCATGAGTATGTTAAAGAATTCAATAAGATCATGCCTGATCTTACACTTTGACTACCTTGTTTTGTGCTTGATTCAAGCCTGACTTGCACCTACCCTGTGAAGTCCTCTCATAATCTTAAATGTTTTAAAGAGTTCACTTTTTATTCTTCTCTCGAGGATATAGGTCTTATTATCCCAGCAGCTCTCATTCATTTGTTCTGGAGCTCAAACTAAAAGAGGTGCCCATTAATTTGTTTGGTTAGTCATTTTTGAAGGTGAGACATGAAGGTGAGTACAGGTCTAATCCCCATCTTGTTAAGGGCACCTGAAACATGTTATTGCTGGAGGTGGGGCAGATAAGCAAGCAGTACAGGCTATCACTCCCACCCCTACCACTGAAGCATCCAGCCCAAAGACTTCTCATCGAAAAAGCCTTTAGCCTAGAAATCAATCTAGTGAACCTTGATTGACCTGTGAGTCAAAAATATCCTTCCTTAGATATGAGACCAAAATACAATACTCCAGATGTGGTCACATGAAAACACTCACAATTGCAGCAAAGCAAGATTTCCTTACACTTGTACTCAAAATCCCAGGCTACAAACACCAACATACTACTTGCCCTTCTAATTGGTGCTGTACCATCTTATTAACTCTCTGTGTTCTGTTTACAAATTAACTTAAATTCATCTCAGCAGCTCCATTTAATAGTTAACCATCTATTAAAAAATAATTTTATTTGTCTGTTCTTCTTTCCAAGTTTTCCCACATTATAACCTGTGTATCACTTTCTTGCCAACTCCCTGAACCTACCCAGCAGCCACAGGGATATGATAGTGCATGTGACAGCTCCAAGAGAATGAGAAGACAGCAATTATTTTATAAGTATGAACAAACACATGAGAAGACTGGACTGCAGGTTTTATTCCGACTTTCTCTTCCAGTCAGATTTGAAAAAGAGAGCAAAGAGTATGATAGAAACTGAGTCTTAGGCCACAGGATGACCTCACTCAACCAGATGCATATTTAAAGGGAAGTGGTAGGTATTCCCCAATGGGGAAGTGAAGATCAGAGGATGATTCATTGTGGGTTACTTGTTGTTCACAGTTTTGTTTAGCAGGCGTATTAGCAGAAGCATGTTTGGGGATTTTTAAGGCCTATCCTCACACAAAAGTAAGTTAAGGCCCTAAAAAGCAAAATCACAAATCCAGCTATTGCAATGAAAATATCGTCCTCACATCCACCAATGAATTCCCATCTCCTCAGCTGAGGTTGCAAACTTTGGCCCCATGAATGCTGCTAATCCGTACCATACACTGACTTCAGCTGCAATATCATGAAGTAAGAAGACAATCTCTTGGTAAATTAATCCAGCCAATGTCATTGCCTCATATAATCATCTCAAAAGGCCTTGCTACTTTGACAGATTCTATCTTCCATGAAGCGCTCTCTCTTCACTTCTTGGTTTGCCCTAACATACACATCATTCTCCTTGCTTCAAAACTGTCTACAATCATCTTTCCCAGCTCACAATCTAATACTTTTTCCCATTCCCATTTCTGTTCCTTCTAGTCTCCATCTGGGTCAATATGTTTTCAGACCCTCTGCCGTTACTTTGTCTCAGTGCTTTTTTGACCTCCATTGTCCCTGATCACTGCCATTCATCTGAAAGGAAAGTTGGCTGATATGAAAGGTGATAATACATGTTCTGTAGGCCTCTGTCCATGTACAGCCATCTCACCACTGTTCACTAAATCAATTTTAGCATTGGTTTCTGTGGTTTATACTGAAATCCCAAAGCAAATACATGCCTGTTTTTATTGTTATGTTTTCAGCTCTTATAATGATCACAAATAATGAAATGAAACACTTCCTGTCCCATTCTTGAGGTGGCTTACTTGCGCTGATTGTGCACTTTATCCACTGCATCATTCTCTATCAAACCATTAATAGTGTCAGCACAGTAATATTGCTTGAGAGTTTAATGATCACGACTCTAATACAAATTTTAGATGATAATAAGTTACATGTCATAATTCAACATGTGCCTATATTTTCCTAGTCTCTGAATAATGTGGACAACAATGGGACAGTTATGATAATACACTGAGGAAGGAAACGTGAGAATCTCCACAGCAAGAAGAAAAATTTTAATAACAAAATGAATATTTTCCCAACAAATAGCAAGACCTTTTTGCATGCATTAATATCTCACCATTGTCAAATCTATCTTCACTTATATGCAAGTTGCTATTTTCCCAGGTACCAGGGATAAAATAGACTTGGAAGTTAAACTAATTACAATCCCTGACATGAAAGGCAAAGCAGTTACCTTGCAGGTACAGTTCATCAGAATCTTCTTTGGCATCCATCCTGGCTAGTATTCCCCAAAGTCTCAGGGCATGCCCCATAGGTATGAACCACCTACCCCCTCCATCTTTTTTAGGTTGGCATCAGTATATCACCAGCCTCATTATTATCAGACTAATTTATAAAACAGTTCAGTTCTTCAATAGTGCACTTTAGAGCTCACCAACACATTATATTGCAAGGTTGCTGACAGGTCACTTTATTCCCATGGAGAGCACTCCATCTCATACATAGAGTCATAGAGATGTAGGGCACGGAAACAGACCCTTCAGTCCAACTTGTCCATGCTGACCAAATATCCCAACCCAATCTCGTCTCCCACCTGCCAGCACCTAGCCCATATCCCTCCAAACCCTTCCTATTCATATACCCACCAGATGCCTTTTAAATGTACTAGCCTCCACCACTTCCTCATTCCATTTATGTACCACCCTCTGTGTGAAAAAGCTGCTCATAGGTCTCTTTTATATCTTTCCCCTATCACCCTAAACCTATGCCCTCTAGTTCTGGACTCCCCCATCCCAGGGAAGAGACTTTGTCTATTTATTCCATTCATGTCCTTCATGATTTTAAAAACCTTTATAAGTTCACCCCTCAACCTCTGACGCTCCAGGGAAAACAGCCTCAGCCTGTTCAGCCTCTCCCTATAGCTCAAATCTTCCAACCCTGGCAACATTCTCGTACATCTTTTCTGAACCCTTTCAAGTTTCACAATATCTTTCCAATAGGAAGGAGACCAGAATTGCACGCAATATTCCAACAGTGGCCTAACCAATGTCTTGTATAGCCGCAATATGACCTTCCAACTCCTGTACTCAATACTCTGACCAATAAAAGAAAGCATACCAAATGCCTTCTTCACTATCCTATGTACCTGCAATTCCACTTTCAAGGAGCTATGAACCTGCACTCCAAGGCCTCTTTGTTCAGCAACACTCCCTAGGGCCTTACCATTAAGTGTATAAGTCCTGCTAAGATTGGAACAGGATACATTTCAGGCCTTTTAGTTTTCATTCTTATAGCTCACTATAGTTTCCCATTAACACTGATGCTCACAGCATCTTATTGCCTTTCCTTTGCTTTTCTAGCAGAAAGACAGCAAGGAGGCTTGTCATGTTCACCAGGAATGAGCAATAAAGGAGGTTGGGATATTGATAGATGACCATCCGATATCAATATCACACCTACAACATGTGGCAGCATCTTAGAATGGCAAAAACACTGCATATGCTTTAACATGATGATCACGTCTGAAATTTGGTATAAAGGGATGGGGGGGATGAAGGTGTGTCGTGTAGTCCTTAAACCACTCAATGGGAGCTATAGTCAACCAGGGAACAACTTTGACCTGAGTTAGGAAAAGTGACAAGGTGTCCTGACTGAGTGAGTAGGCAAGGCAGAGGGCAAGAAGGGTTAGAAAGTTGGAGGAACAGGGTAGGTGCCAGCTAATGAGAGAAGTTGCACGTTCAATGATGAGAGTAGTTAGAGTCATTAAAATGTACACCATGGAAATTGATCCTTCAGTCCAATTGGTCCATGCTGATCAGATGTCCTAAATTAATCTATTCCTATTTGCCAAAATTTGACTCATACCCCCTTAAACCCTTCCTATTCATATACCCATCCATGTATTTTAAATGTTGTAATTGTCTCCACCACTTCCTCTGGTAGTTCATTCGATACACGCACCATCCTCTGTGTGAAAAAGTTGCCCCTTAGATCCTTTTTTTATACTTCCCTTCTCACCTTAAACCTATGTCCTCTCGTTTTGGACTCCCCTACCCTGACAACAACATATTGTCTATTTGTCCTAACCTTGTCCCTTGTGATTTTATACACTTTTATAAGGTCACCCCTCAGCCTCTGACACTCCAGGGAAAATAGCCCCAAACTACTCAGTCTCTCCCTATAGCTCATGCTCTCCAACCCTAGCAACATCCTTGTAAATCTTTTCTGCAACCTTTCAAGTTTAACAACATCTTTCCTATAGCAGGGATACCAGAACTGAATGCAGTATTCTAAAAGTAGCCTAATGTCCTGTACTGGCACAACGTGACCTCGCAACTCCTATACCCTAAGCAAAAAAAAGCAAGCATACCAAACGCCTTCTTCACTACCCTGTCTACCTGTGACTCCATCTTCAAGAAACTATGAACCTTTACTCTAAGATCTCTTCATTTGGCAACACTCCACAGAACCCTACCAGAAGCATATTTATCCTGCATGAAGTTAGAGTAAGTATAAGGTAACAGAGAGATGATGGTGGCACTAACTCTTGCAGAGGACAGAGCTCCGTTAATATTCTTCGGGCATCAATACACATTAATCCAGATGGACAACTTTACACTTACCCAAGTTGTTACCTCAGGCCAGGCTGGCAGTGTTTGAAATGATATGCAGTTGAGATTTAGATATGTTGCCTGCAGTGTGAGCACCCTACAGTCCTACAATGATGTGTACTTCCACCACTGCTGAGTGTGAGATAGCATGAAAGTGTTACTACATAGATGTGGAGCATACTTAGTGAGGTAAGCAGTGTAAAATTGCTTGAGAAAGGTCACTAGAGCTCGCAAAGGGAAAGCCTACATGAAACTGCCTGCAATTGACCCTTGGGTCAAATTTTGGGAAATTTATGCCCTTAATTTTGGATATATGTCCTATAGACATATAGGACATATATCCAAAGACATATATCCTACAAGACATATATCCTAATTCTATAATTTCAACTCTGTTAACAGAGGAACTTGAACCCAGACCTCCTGGCTCAGTGAAAGAGACACAACCACAGTACTATGTTTAAGTTCGACATGAATCTCATCCCACCTTAATTCAATCTGGATAAAACAACTCTAGTTGTCACTATCCAACATCATTCAGTGGGGTCCATCAAGCTGACCAGTAGTTAAACCCTATAATCCTACTGATGAGCTGAGTTAACAAAGTCCATCAGTGACTGTTGTCACACCAGGACAGAAAAAACAGTCAGTGGCTCTGCTGTCATCGAGAAAATCAACAGTTTTGCCCCTTGGTTAAAAAAAATTAGACAACAAACGTACATCAAGAAAGCATCCAATTAAAATTTAGCTAATTATTTTGTTATTTTTTTCAACATTTCTTTCTTCACTTGCTTTATAATTTTAGGATAAAATATTTGTCATTTTGCTATCATTGCACACTGCACATCAAAACAACTGAGCAGTGTCATAGAGTCATACAGATGCACAGCATGGAAGCAGACCCCTTGGTCCAACGCATCCATGTAGACCAGATATCCTAACCTAATCTAGTCCCATTTGCCAGCACTTGGCCCATATCCCTCTAAATCCTTCCTATTCGTATACCCATTCAAATGGCTTTTAAAGCTGTAATTTTACCAGCCTCTACCACTTCCTCTGGCAACTCATTCCATACACACATCACCCTCTGCGTGAAAAAGTTGCCCCTTAGGTCCCTTTTATATCTTTGGCCTCCCACCTTAAACCTTAAGAGCCGCATGGAATCGACGCAGATTCACATCTAGTTCTGAACTCCCCCAACCCAGGGAAATGACCATGTCTATTTACCCTATCCATGTCCTTCATGATTTTATAAACCTCTATATGGTCACCCCTCAGCCTCCGACACTCCAAGGAAAACAGCCCCAGAATGTTCAGCCTCTTCCTGTAGCTCAAATCCTCCAACCCTGGCAACATCCTTGTAAATCTTTTCTGAACCCTTTCAAGATTCAGAACATCCTTCTGATAGGAAGCAGACCAGAATTTCACACAATATTCTAAAAGTGGTCAAACCAATGTCCTGTACAACTGCAACATGACCTCCCAATTCCAATACTCAGTGCTCTGGCCAAAGAAAGAAAGCATACCCAAACGCCTTCTTCATTCTCCTATCTCCTTGCCACTGTACTTGCAAGGAACAATATACCTGCACTCCAAGGTCTCTTTGTTCAGCAACGCTCCCCAATGTCCTTGGAACGCAAAGGAAAACCAATAAAAGATGGATTTATTGTAAAATTTAATGTAGTTACCCTGACAGGAGAGCAATGGATGTGTCTGCCTGGATATGCTCACATTTGAAGGAGCTCAGAGCAAACTCAGGCTAAATACAATATGTAAATGTTAGTGAATGAATTCATTCCTGCACAGCACTGAGAGGGGTGGTTTTTGGAGAGATTTGTATTGATGCAGTGCTTTGTCAGATCTATTGGTAACATTAACACACAATGTGACCAGTGCGTCCTGTTCTGGAGACAGGTGCAGTGGGTGTTTTGCACACAGCAAAACACACATTCAGTTTCAAGCAGAGAGACCGGGTTTCAATGATGTTTGTGATGCCAGGAAGTCCCTGTGCTCTTCTTCAAATATTTTTCTGGCATTTTTGACATCCACCCAAAGCAGCAATCACGATACCAGTTTACGTCACATCTGAAAGTCAGTCCCTAACTATTCAGCACTCTCTGCACTGAAGTACCAGCCTAGTATTTATATCCCATTATAGTCTTAGAGTGGGATTTGAAACCAGTGCCTTTCTGATTATAAAACAGGTTTGCTACCTCAGCTCAGCCATCACTCAATAAATGAAAGAGTGCGATCCACTCCCTCCTAATGTGCAGCTTGTGTGTGACTCTGACAGTGTCCTTTGTGTTTATGTTGTGGGCTGATAGTTTACATTCTCCCTGGAGAAGAGAAGCTGTCAGAAGAGCAAGACAAGCTGTTATAGGCCTCAGAGTGTGGTACATAGGGTGAATTCTGGAAGTGGTCTCACCTAGCAGGTTCTGCATCTAACATTATACATGGAGCCTGTTTACCATGGGGCACTCAAAATTGCCATGGGGAGATCTGAAATTCCTCTAGCATATGATCAGTAATTCCATCAGATTATAATCTCTCCCTGCCATCCTGACACACACACACATACACAAACACACACATCTGGGATTTAAGATTTACATCAAAGTCAAAGTTCATGAAAAAAACACATGAATTGAACTTAATTTGTATTTATATTCAAATGTTTTCAAGATTACCACACAGTTTGTTGCAAAAGGGAAAAAAATGTTAACAAAAAACTATGCCACTGTTAGATTACACAAGAAAGGTTCCAGTCAGACCTGCTCTTAAAAAAGTCCATTCTCTTCACTGATGTTTGATGACCTGTTCCTACTTTGAATAATTTGACATGTGTGATTACGTGATAGGTTTTATTTCCTCTAAAAAAAAGGGGAAAAGTCATAACTTAATCACAATTGTTTTTGTAATTAGCAAGTCAGGCCAAAAGGTGCAAATGGTCTGAAAAATGTCATATTCTTGTCTTCTGGAATTGAAAATGGCAAGATCAGCATGGAGTTAAAGTATTCCTACAAAATAACTTCAAAATTACAATGTTGAATTCAGAAAACTTCAATTAGCAGTCACACTGTTCTTCCATACTCAGGGCAACTCTTCATCCAGTGGATAACCAAATCTTCCACAGTTCCGACTGTGGGCTATAACTAAAAGGTGATATCATCGGTTGACATATTTTGGAGATTCACCTCCAAACTATTTTTCAAACTATTTGCCAAACTCTTGATAGGAGTCTTATCACCAGATCCTGTCATTGTTCCATCACTGGACAAGTAATGATAGGCTAATCTGCTTTTCCCTCAACTTTAAGAAATAGTCAACAATCCTCATGCTATGAATTCTTCTGGACAATCTGTTTGGAACATAAATCTCTTTCCTCTAAATCTCTCTGCCATGTATATGTGAAAACAAGGCTTTATTTACAGCACCATATATAATCAATCTCAGCTAAGATTCTTTCCCACATCCAGTGCACATATTTCCATTGGGACCAAAATTTCAAATATGCCTGAAACTATTTTAGTTGCCAACCCTTTTTCTAACACATCAATGTTAACTCGATTACAATCCTTGACTTGATTGAGTTGGAAGTACCAAACAATACTGCTCAGAGGAGCAAGGGAAAGAAACATTGCCACATTTTTTGCTGTCCAAAATGTTAAAAGACACTTCAAATGAAGATGTTTTTTGCCATGGAACTTCTTCTTCTCTAGAATATTGATGGTCCTCTGATACCCTCCTTTAAAACTTATAAATGAATGATGATCAATATCATTGTCTAAAAACAGCAAGACCTGTGCTCCTGCACACATCTATTGACATTGATAGGGAAAAGGTCAATTGATAGGGAGAGAGCCTATTGATAGGCTCTGGCTGCAATTTTCAAATCTTTCTCAAATATGCAACACGTAACTTGAAACTAGAAGATAGCTAATAGAGAACTTTGTTTGAAAGAAGAAGTATAATATCAATGAGATAATTTATGTATCTTCTTCTTTCCCATAATTAATATGTTTTGCATGTAGGAGATATGTGTTTTCTTCTTCCTTGCAGTGTTTATTTCAGTACCTTCAGCAGCAAGCTTTTGAGAATTATAAAATAATTCACTTAAAATCACATACGTACCCTGGGATTTAAAAGTGATGTGCCACACATTCATCTAAACCACAAACTCACACACCAAACAAAATGTTGAGTACAGGTGAAGGTCTTGCATTTGTCCAGCTTTTAATGATCTCATTCTGTGATTCATATTCTCTGGTTTCCCATGAAACAAGTGCATATTTTCTTGCTTTTGATGCTTTTTGAAGTCAAAGCAAATGTCTTGATGGAAAGGATCTTCCATAGGCTGTGAGGTTCCATGCAGTTAAGATTTTTAGTGGATGGTTCTCAAGTGAACTTAAAGTTGGAGCAAGCTGGAGTCTCTCAGTTTCAAAGAATAGCTATCAATTATGTTGGCTGACTGGTGACTTGCAGCTTATTCAGAGTCAGACTTTCTGACCACGGGACTGTTGGTTTGATGGTATTCTGGAGGAACTGTCTGCAAACAGCTTGTGTTGGCTTTAATAAGAAAATAGAAAACATGGCTGTTTCACCATATGAGTTCCAAAAATTCAAAATCCTTTCCAAATAGGTGGCAGTATTTATATTGATTTTAACATCTTTTGTTGTAGTTTAACAACTTTGGGATTAAAAACCATATTAATACAATTGAAGGTTGATTCGTGTTCATTTCCATTTATCAATAATTGATTTTGTATTTCCCATTTTGTTCTCTGAACTCTGGAGGTAGGCAGGTGGAATATGTCAAAGTCCTTTTATGTTGAGCCACCCATAAAAAAAAAGAGGCTTCCTAGAATAGCTGTGAATATCCATGTTTAATTAAATATTTGCTTGGGAATTGGTATTGCTTCCAGCTCAAAAAGCAAAGTTCATGTGAATTGATTTGCATCAAACATTTAAACATCTTGATTCTGTTCAATTTTTAAAGTTGGACTGGAAGTTCATTGTAGGGACTGGAGCATGACAAATTGGTAACCAGCCACCAGCATCTCTGGGCATGCCCCAGGGCCATTCATAAACTATATCTGCAGACACTCGCATCCAACAAATGACAGACTGTAAGAACATTCCTGAAGAAGGGCTTATGCCCGAAATGTCGATTCTCCTGTTCCTTGGATGCTGCCTGACCTGCTGCGCTTTTCCAGCAACACATTTTCAGACTGTAAGAACACTCATGGCACATTTCTGATCCACATCAGGATGCTTCTGAACTTCAATGCTGCTCCTTGGGCCACACTGGTCACGCTGCAGCAAGGACACTGCACTCAGAGGCATGCACCCAGCTCAGTGACGGGATCAGGCTATATCTTCAGGCTCTTCATTCACTGTCATAGTGCTCACTCACTCTGAGCCTATCCAGATGCTCACGGCATTCCTGCCTTGCTTTGGATTGACTTTTTCCACTTTGCCTCCTTATCCAGCTCATGCTGTTACTGTCTTGCCTTACCATTTTGTGCAGACATACAGGCAAAAGCTTATCATATGTGTCAGGGCCCTCAATCCAGTGAGACAGAATTGTCTTCGCACAGGGGATCCTTGCATAATACGTCAAGCATAGCCTTCAATACTGGTCTAGGGCCTATTCAGGACAATCTATCATGATGCTTTCCTCATAAGGGTTGATGGGCTGAATGATAGATAGCATACCATCCATAGTTCTGACCTAATGTGGCTGTTTTCTCCTGGACACAAATAATGTACCAAAAATGTTGGGGAACACATGGTCTGGTAAGGGGGAGAACAAAAGGAAATTAGTATTAGTTAGGAAATGGTTTTAGGGCAATTAATGAGATTCAAGGTCAATAAGTGCCCAGTGTTTGATAATCGGGCATTCCAGAACACTGAAGGGAGTGGACCTAGAAATCATAGATACATTGTTGATGCATCTTTTAAGATTCCATAGACTCAGGAACAGTTCCTATAGATTGAAAGGTAGCTAATGAAAATGATCAATTTACAAAAGGAGGTTGAAAAACGTCAAGGAATTATAGGCTGTTTACCCAAACGTCTATAGTGAGGAAAACATTAGAGTTCATTATAAAAATTTTATAGAAGAGTACTTGGAAAGCAGTGACAGAATCGGTCATAGCATAGATTTTTTAAAGGGAAATCATGCTTGTCAAATCTTCTGGAATTTTTTGAGGAGGGAACTAGTACAGTTGATAAGAGGGAGACAGTGTATGTAGTATACTTGGACTTTCAGAATGCTTTCAATGAGGTCCCTCATAAGAGATTAGTGTATAAAATAATAAATGCATCATGTTAAGAGTAGTGTACTGACATGAATACAGAACCAGTTGGACAGACACATGAAACAAGAAGTAGGGAAAATTGGATTTTCTCCCAAGAGGCACGCAGTGACGAGTGGGGTACCACAGGGATCAGTGTTTGGATCCCAGCCATTCACAATATATGTTAATGATTTTGATGAGGGAACTAAAATTAATATCTCCAAGTTTGCAGTTAGCACAAAGCTGGGCGGAAGGATCAGCTGTGAAGAGGATGCAGAGATGTTTCAGATTTGGACAAGTTGAGTGCGGGCAAATACAAATGAAATATAATGTGGACAAATGTGAGGTTTGTGATTTTAGAGAAGATTTGTAGCTCATGTTGTGGATCAGATTGTAAGTTTGCTCACTGAGCTGGTAGATTTGTTCTCCGACGTTTCATCACCATGCTAGGTTACATCGTCAGTGAGCCTCTGATGAAGCGCTGGTGTTCTGTCCTGCTTGCTATTTATGTGTCTTGGTCTGTTGTGGTGGGTGATAACACTTCTGGTTCTTTTTCTGAGAGGTTGGTAAATGGGGTCCAAATCGACATGTTTGTTAATGGAGTTCTGGTTTGAATGCCAGACCTCTAGGAATTCCTGTGCGTGTTTTTGTTTAGCCTGTCTCAAGATGGATGCATTGTCCCAGTCAAAATTGTGTCCCTCTTCATCTGTGAGTATGGATACCAGTGATAGTTGGCATCACTGTGATGGCATCACAGCTAAAGTTATCAGGCTCAGATCAATTCTGTCTTTCTGTGCCATTTAACACAGACACAAAGTCAAAAAGCTTGTCACATTTGTCAGCATGTCTCAGTCAATTCAAGTGGATAGTTTTTGTTCAGGGATTCCCACTACAATAAATCAAAGGCAGTTTCCAATACCAGTTCAGGCCCTGCTCAAGATGACCAGGATAAGGATCCTCTCCTTATTAGGATTGAAGGCCCATTTAACAGGATGCGTGCCACCTGTCTTGACCCTTTCTGCCCTATTATGGACTGGAATGAAAGACAGACAGGTATTATGGAAGATGAAATTGGGTGACGCAGTAATCACTGTTGGTACAGGCGGGGAGAGGTCCCTTTTGAGTGATTAGGCAGCATGGAGGACATTGAGAGTTCGTGCTGTTGAGGGCTGGGATGGGTGACAATGACTGGAGAAGATGAAGCAGGCAATAGTGAGAGCAGAAGAGCATTATTCTTGGTGGAAGGATAAAATCTCCCATTAGTACAGATGGAATGAGTGAGATGTATCAAAAAGAGATGGTGGCCTTTCTGCTGGTGGAGCGGAGAAGACCATTGGCCTTCTTCCTACAGTGCTGTACATTCCACTTGAAGCTGCTACTGCTTCAAGTTAGTAGAAAACTCGAACTTGAACTGTCATGGCCTCCACTGTTGGTCCTGAAGGAGGAGAAAGTACCACTTGTGCACCACCCTGTCCAGCAGGACATAGAGGCATAGAGTCATAGAGATGTGCACCATGGAAACAGACCCTTCGGTCCAACTCATCCATGCCAACCAGATATCCTAAATAAATCTAGTCTCATTGACCCAGCCTGCAAAGTGAGGCACCAATTTCTACCTGTCTACTATATCCGAGTCAAAGGTCAGCAACTGTGTAAGGCAGCTCCAGACAGGAGCGCTCTTTTTTAGAGATGCTACGGGCTCAAGGGATGACAGTAATTTCCAGAATATCCAGTGAGTAGTGAGTTGTTCTGGGAACAGCACATGATAAGATGGACCAGTAATGAGACATGTGGACTCTGAAGGTGCATGTAGGTAATTAATGTGGTGAGAAAGTGAGGTCTGCAGATGCTGGAGATCAGAGCTGAAAATGTGTTGCTGGAAAAGCGCAGCAGGTCAGGCAGCATCCAGGGAACAGGAGAATCGACGTTTCGGGCATAAGCCCTTCTTCAGGAATGAGGAAAGTTTGTCCAGCCCTCCACACACATCATCTATTGCATCCTCTGCACCCGATGTGGCCTCC
>NC_057712.1:76295701-76297172 GCF_004010195.1 Chiloscyllium plagiosum
GAGGCAGCGCTGATACAGTCATTGATGTAGCGGAGGAAAAGGTGGTGGGTGGGGCCAGTGTAGTTGCGGAAGATGGACTGTTCCACATATCCTACGAAGAGGCAGGCATAGCTGGGGCCCATGCGGGTGCCCATGGCTACTCCTTTCGTTTGGAGGAAGTGGGAGGATTGGAAAGAGATTAATGTGGTGAGTTTGGTAAGGTGTGGTGAGAGAATTAGGTGGCCTTATGGTAATAAACCTTCCAAAAAAACTCAACACAACTTGGATTTAACCAAAAAGAATAAAACTCACCCTTGGTATTGAAATGCATTTCTTTCATAATGAATGCAATTTTGGCTGTATTAATAAGGCTATTCTTGAATTCATTAAGGTTTTTTTTAAATGAAAAGAGAAACAGCACTGTTAATAAGTTATTTCATCAGATCACAACCAGAAAGCCCAATAAAGGGAATTTTTCAGCTGTACTGTCAACACCAGAAAATGGTGGGAGAAACTGGCCACAGAATAAACGCAATCATGTCAATCCTTTTTGTTTCTGAGCTTCGACTGACTACAAAAAACAAATCTCTTGAAGGTAGTTTCCAGTCAATCAAATGTTAATTCTTGCAAAATGTTTCCCTCCTAACTATAAATATTCTACTTGTTTGAGAGAGAGCAAAAAGGCATTAGCTATGCTTATTAATTTTGGGAATACGTATTCAAGTTCACTGCTTTGTTTTCATGTTATTGAATAGACAGATTCTTATCCCACAGATCTTTAGGCATATGGGCAGGATGTCCTGTCAGGTCCTCAGAGCCAAAAAGCAGGATTTGTTTCCTATTCTTTAATTACCTGCCACCGCTCTGCTTCATTACTAAGGCTCAGAGTGGGATGCAGTTTGATGACCAAGTTTTCATCATTTTGAATGCTCGGTAGCAAGATTCTCCCAGTCATTAATGTTGTGCTTCAAGTAAAGCTGCAGAGTGTCATTGAAGCATTTTCTTTGGCCTTCCTGGAGCATCAATCATTTGTGAGCTGTTGAAAGAAGATCCAGGAAGGGAGAAGGTTTATGGTAATCCAGACACACTGTTCAAGTCGTCAAAGTTTATTTTCGAGAGGTTTGTCCATGGAGCTGAACTTCAAGAGAACACTAGCATTTGTTTGATGGTGCCCCCATTGAATCCAGTGGAATTTCTGTAATACTCTTAGGTGGCATTGATGCACAGTCTAGGTCACATTGTAGTACAGAAGTGGAATGGCAAAAACTGTTCTGTACATCAGGCCTTGTGCTGACTTGCAGAGATCTCTTTTGAAAAATGTGTTGCTGGAAAAATGCAGCAGGTCAGGCAGCATCCAAGGAGCAGGAGAATTGACGTTTCAGGCATAAGCCCCTCTTCAGGAATGAGGAAAGTGTACCCAGCAGGCTAAGATAAAAGGTAGGGAGGAGGGACTTGGGGGAGGGGCATTGGGAATGCGATAGGTGGAAGGAGG
>NC_057712.1:76297347-76356271 GCF_004010195.1 Chiloscyllium plagiosum
GGGTGCAGCGGATGCAATAAATGATGTGTGTGGAGGTGCAGGTGAATTTTTGACGGATATGGAAGGATCCCTTGGGGCCTTGGAGGGAAGTGAGGGGGGAGGTGTGGGCGCAAGTTTTGCATTTCTTGCGGTTGCAGGGGAAGGTGCCGGGAGTGGATGTTGGGGGATGTGGACCTGACGAGGGAGTCTCGGAGGGAGTGGTCTTTCCGGAATGCTGATAGGGGAGGGGAGGGGGTCTGTCTGGAGGTGGCGGTAATGACGAAGGATGATACGATGTATCTGGAGGTTGGTGGGGTGGTAGGTGAGGACCAGTGGGGTTCTTCTTTGGTCAAACATCCACTGCTATTGTTTAGAAGGCTTTGTGCGTGCCCTTAATCAGGTGTTGGATCTACTTGTCGATGGTGGCCTATTGTGAGATATGGCTACTAAGGTATCAGAAGTGTTCAACACATTCCAGAGTCTTTCCTTGAACATATATGGGAGGTGGAATATTTGTGTTACCACATTTTGGTGGAAATGTGTGTACTGGTTAGGAAACTGTCACAGTAATGTAATATATTTATTTTTGAATGGCATCGCCCAATTTAATATCTGGGGCTTTCATAATCTGAAATTGTCTGTAAAAATGATCAAAAATGCTGACTTACAATAGCCACTACAATCAACTGAGACAACTGCGTTCAAATTACAATTTCCTTAAGGGCAAAGTAATCATGGAAGTCCCCTGCAGGGATTTGAAAAGGCCCTCATCTCCTTATTATTTGATTTACACCTTTATAAGAACATTTTTATATTGGAGATAGAACTTGGCTTAAAATTAATACACCAAAACAGTGCAACTTTTGCAGACAAGGAATATACAGATATACAATCAGCTCTGTGGTAACACGGTAGTTCCATTATTGTGCAATCCCGTGTTATAAAAAAATAGCTCAATAGCAGCACCACTTAAACTAATGGGGCCAGAATCACATTATAACTAATACATGCTTTGAAAGTTTGCCATATAGAAACAGTATCCCCAATTTGTTAATCATGTTATAGTGAATTTGCATGAAGAAAACGTGCATTTTGCAGAATGACCTGTACTCGCATTTCAAGGAGCTGTTGCGGAAAGGAAATAAGCTGAAACTAAGGATGCAGCATGCAACAAGGCCTAAGGACCCTCCTTTTCTGTCTGTGAAGTAAAAAAGCCATTGCAAAACTGGCTGAGAGAAAAACCAGAAAACCAAAAACTTAAAAGATAACTGGCAACCCCAAAGTCAATGACCCAGCTGTGATCTCAAATCAAATACTTAGGCTTCAAGGATACCTAAAAAACTCTAAAATGGGATTTCTTTTATTGTAGTTTTATATTGGATACTATTCCCTTTAAACTGTTTGTGTGTATCTGCCTGTGTGTGGGAAGGTGTATGTGTGGAAATGTGTGTGGATGTACGTGATTCAGAATGTGTGTGCATCAATGTGTGCATTTGAGTGCTTGTCTGTGTGAATGTGTGCACGAACGTTTGTGTGTGATTGTGTTTGTGTGTGAGTTTGTGAATGCATGTATGTGTGTGAATGTGTGCCTATGTGCATGTGTTTGTGAATGTGTGTGTGTGTGTTTATGATGTTGCATCTTTATAATTTTTCAGGGGGAAAGAGCAGGTAATAGGCTTGCTTTCTTTCACGCAAGAAAACCTTGTGATTGTTTCTTTTTTATTACAAAAAAGTTAACTACCTTTTAATTGGTAAGCTATAATTGATGGCTGAGAAGAGCTTTCGTTGTGGCCAACCAGATTGGACAAAAGAAGGGGTGTGACTTCACCTGACTGTCACAAAATTGGAGATTTCAAAGTCTAGATGGTGCACAGAATGGTGAAGAATTGGCAAGAGTAAAATAAATTGTCCTATCAATTTTTTAATATAAAAAATAAACTGCAAAAAGTACACTTGGGTCTGTAATACTAAATTGCTAATGTTTCCATTTTTAAAAAATAATTGCTCATGGGATGTGGGACCAGCATTTATTACTGATCTCTATTTGTCCTTGAAAACAAAATTTGCAAATGGTTGGTGAAACTTCCAGAGGTGTTATTTGCAGATACTGAAACAGCTTAGTTAAAACTGGAACAGCAGTGATTAGAACCAACATTATAAAAAGAAAAAGAGGAAACATTGAGAAACCCAGGAATGGGAAATAGAGAGAGGCAGGAGCAGCAAAAAGAAAGAAAGACAACACTTGGTAAAAGAGAAAGCCAAGAGTTGAAAAAAAAAGAGAAAAATCCAGAGAATAGCAAGAGTAAGGAATTTAAATTGAGCTGAGGAGACAGAATCCCAATGTGACTGTGGTGAAGTCCCAATCAAGAGCCCATATTTTAGCATTAAGATAGCCATGTTTACCCATTTTACCCCTGAGGTTGGTGGACAAAGAGATGGATGCCATCTTTAGTTCTTTTAAACAATAAGTACAGAAATTACAGTAGCCTGTCCAAAATCAGGTGCTACAGTTGCAGACCAGGCTAACAAGGAAAACTTATAAAGTTTACTCCTATTGTCTGAGGAGAGTGCAAACAGTTGTAAGAAACTAAAAGGGGCTATTTTAATTATGTACCAATTAGTCCCACAAGTGTACCAGTAGAAGCCTTGGCAAATGGCCTATTTAGACATTACCAGAATTTGAAATGCTTAATCAACTTGCTTTTGACCTTTAGTATAGGCACTTCAAACTGAGGGCTTGTATGAAATGTTTTGTGTGATAGTTTTGTTCAAGAAATTAAAAAAACTCAATACACTTCTCAATTAGCACTCATGTTGAGGAACAGAAGGTAGCAAGGCCTAGGCAGGCAGTAAGTGAACACATAACTGAATAACCTCACTTTGACTAGGGCTTAGAAGCTTTCACAGACCAGAGAGATAAAAGGAAGGAATAAGTAACCCCAGCTGGACAGAAAATGGGACCCAGTTAGAGAATGAAGAACTTTTCCTTGACTATCAAAGTAAGGGATCCAGATGGGGTAGAGGTGGGAAACTACCCCAAGTGGTTCCAGTGTAAAACTCCTGACCATGTAACAGGCATGATTGTCAAACTGGCTAGCTGCCAGGGGGTTTGTGTTCAAAGGAAAAATGATCATTTTAAAAGGCAGAGAGAGAGAAATTTGCATTCTCCTAAACAATGGGTGCTCACAAATCATGCAAGTTGAGAAAATGAAAACATTTTCACCTGAAAATGAATTAAATTCCATAGTGCTACAAGTGCTCCTGGGAAAGTATATGGAGCATTCACTGGTTAATGTTTACTTGGAGTAAAGTCAATGTGGCCCAGCTAATACTGGGTGAAGTCCTAAACTTGCCAAAGTCATGGATATGTACTTCATTGGAGAATGACCCTAATGGGACAAGATATACACCCGCAAAATGTAAAAGACAATCTGAAGAGGCTGAATAGGTTTTAGAAATTCAGCAGAAACAGGTGAGAGGGTTGGAAACATGACAGAGGGTAGTAGAATCTGTGAGTTGGTTCAAGAAAGGTCACTTGAATTAAATAAGACAGAGGTCAGGCTGGCAGTGTCAGAAAGAGTCAGGTCAGAACTCAAAGATGGTAGAAGGGCTGGAGATAGACCAGTGACCATTAAAGAGGTTGAGAAAGTCCACGTACAGACACGAAAAGATGGTAATATAGGGTCTGAGAAATGGTTAATAGATACATATGTGGTAAATTTAGAGGGGGACCAGAAGAGCTAACAGACACACTGGGAGAATTGAACAGATTATGAGTTGCTTGAAAATCTGGCACAAACTGAGCAATGGTACTACAGTCATCTGCAAATCGTAGGTCATGTTGATTATCCCCTGACAGGTAAACTGTTAATAGTATGGGGGTTATCATGTTGTCTGGATTTTAAGGCATTTGTGGAAGATCTCCCACTTGAGACAGAGGTTGGTAAACAGGTAAAACACAATTATTTATCTTCGGGGAGGTTTAGGCCAAAGCTGTAAATGGGTTGAAATATAGAGGTGAATTTTAATGTGCATAAAGTAGCAGAGCTATTTTGGTTTGGATCTTTAGTAAGCTTCTTAATAAAAACTGTTTCAATTATCTATGTTCACCCTTATGAGTTTTAAATCACCACCCCATCAGAAATCCTTTCCTTGAAATCTTGCTGTGGTAATGTCTCTGGGAAAATGAGCAACAAACTTTATCTGATATTTGCTTTTAGCTTTTGGGCCTTATCTGATGTCTTCATAAGACACTATTCCAATTTTGAAAACAATAAACATTGTCTCTGACCTCAATGTGAGTTTAAAGCAACAAATTGATGTTGCTTTTTTCAGATGAACATATAGGAGAAAGTGAGGACTGCAGATGCTGGAGATCAGAGTTGAAAATGTGTTGCTGGAAAAGCGCAGCAGGTCAGGCAGCATCCAAGGAACAGGAGAATCGACGTTTCGGGCATGAGCCCTTCTTCAGATTCCTGAAGAAGGACTCATGCCCGAAACGCCGATTCTCCTGCTCCTTGGATGCTGCCTGACCTGCTGCGCTTTTCCAGCAACACATTTTCAGCTCAGATGAACATGTAACAGTCAAAAAGATGTTGCTCCCAATTTGGTGTATGCATCCTACTAATTGAGACAGCTACAAAGCTGAAAGATGTGGGAGGGGTCACTGATTAATACACTGAAAACATTGTCATATGAAACAGAAAACTATTAGACAATTGGGTATCAGAGGAATCAAGAGGGCATTTGATTAATAAAATATTCTGTGTCAGATCTTCCAGTCAGTGGTAACAGCACTGGTTTTATAAGTGCAGCCTTAATATTCTTTGCTACTGGGGCCAATACTTCCTGACCCAGTGTGAGGAGTGGGGCTGTGTTTCAGGAGATCATAAACAGGACTGGCATAGAAGAGCGGTGAAGTAACACCCTCTTCTGATGTCACCAGTTTAAGTAATTCACTGGAAGGAGAGGTACTGGCTAGTGGCATTGTTACTAACCTATTAATCCAGAGATCCAGTTAATGCTCTAGGGACTTGGGCTTGAATTCCACAATGGGAGTTGATAGAATTTGAATTAAATTTTAAAAGTCTGGATTTGAGTCTAATGATGACTATGAAACTGTTGTTGATTGTTAGCAAAACCCATCTGGTTCACTAATGTTCTTGAGGGAAGGAAACAGCTATCCCTATCTGGTCTGGCCTACGTGTGACTCCAGATGCACAACAATATGGTTGACTCATAACTGCCTTCTGAGCTTTTAGGGATTGGAAGTAATGATGGCCTAGCCAGCTGTAGTTACCAGAATATGGTTGGCCAGGTGGATCGTACTGGGTGTGAGTTCCCTGATTGGGGCTGTTAACCTTGCCCAATCAGGGAGTCCAGGCTGACAGATATAAACAGGAGTCACAGGGATTCCCCTCACTCTAGGGACTGGCTCGGAGCTAGCAAGTCAGAGTCTACGTACTGTGCACATGTGAATAAAGGGTGACTTGGTGATGGGATACTGGCCTTTGTGGAGTTATTTCACTCGGACATCCATATCCTATGAATTAATTTTTTAAATGTCAGCATAGCAGTTAGTCTTTCTCAAAAAATTCCAAAGATGTTTAAAAACTTTTTTTGGTGTTATGAGATTGTGAAGTTGTGGAAGGGAGGTTGAGAATTGCTGTAAGGGGATAGGGGGCTGAGTCTTATTCAAAGTTGAATGTGGAGAGGCCGAGTGTGTTGGAGGTGTAGGGGCAGAGAGCAGTGCTGAGCTGGAATGTGGCAGTGTGCATGGTTGGGAGAGGGTATAAGGGGGTGAACATTTCCAAGGTGTGCTGGATAAGAAGTGCTGGGATATGGGAGTGAGCATTGTATAGAGGGCTTGAACATTGTAGGGAGTGGGCATTAGGAGAATTCTGGAATGCAATTTCATCTCTTCAATTAGTTTAGGAATTATGATGAAAAGATCTATGGTTCCAAACTGCTCCTGGGGCCTCATACAGTGAACAGCTTGGAAATTTGCATGAGCACTGACTGACTTTCTAATAAACCATCCACTGTGGATGGGACCCCAGTAGTAAGTTGAGAAAATAGTGCTGATTGATCTTGATGAAAAGTTCAATGATGTGTAACATATAGTATACTTGCTGGTCACTTATGTAACATTGTAAATGCATGTTAGATATTTAAACCTTGTTCAGCTGCATGTGCTAAAACAGAATCAAATACCTGTTTCCATGTTGGTTGATTCTAGTTCTGTATTCTATCTAAATTTAGTACTTTGGAAAAGAGATCAGTGTTCCACAATGAAAGATTCCAACATGAGATTGTTAGGATCAGCAGTGCATATTTTTCTTTCGTCCATTCACTGGATTTGGACATCACCGACAAGTCCACCATTTGTTGAGAATCTCTGGTATTGAGCCATGCTTTTAAACAGCAGAGTCCATTTGATGTTATCCTGTTAGTGAAGGACTACCAGTTTTTCAACCCAGTAATGATGAAGGTACAACAGCACACTCAAAATATTGAAATTAAGACTTTAGTTAGTATTGCTAATTTACTGTATTGTGAAGTTGATGTCTTCTTAAGTGAAATACCATAACTTGAGTAAAGATTTTAGACTTTGCTGAGTTCTGAAGTCTGAACAACACCAGTAATATAGAATATGAACACACCTATCACCTTCTCAGGTCAATAGAGAATTATTTACTGAATCTTAGACTCCAAACTCATTTTTAAATTATCACGCAGCTCACACATCCTTTGCTTATTAAATCTAAATTCCACGTAAACAGTAGGTGTCAGACCAAGCAATAAAATTCATGCATCTGTAAATCCTAAGGGATTTCCCTCTCCTTGTGTGCAACTGAACTCCTGGCAGCCACCCACCATGCTGCTCAAAGTTAAAATGCAAGCAACCCTCTACATTGTATATTGTAGAACAGATGAAAACATGAAACAGGCTTTCACATGAATAGTTAGTATTTTATGCTAACACACTGTATTGTGTGCAGGAAAAATACTTAAAATGACTATTTGACCTTAAGTTCATGATGCAAAATACCTACTTCTTGCTCTGTATTTACGCCTTACAGTAAAGAATTCAAGTGAAGTAGCAGAACACAAACATTATCGATGTTGGGGGGAAGATCAGTAAGCTTGTCGATGACACAAAGATTGGCAGGATGGTTAATAATGAGGAAAAAGGTCTTAGGTTACAGGAAGATATAAATGGGTTGGTTATATGGTCAGATCAGTGGCAGATGGAATTTAACCCTGGAAGGTGTGAGGTGATGCACCTTGGAAGAAGTAACAAAACAAGGGAGTAATCAATGAATGATAGGACACTCGGAAGCTCAGAGGAATAGAGAGATCTTGGTGTGCTTAGGGTAGTTAAGATGACATATGGTACACTTGCCTTTATCAATTGTGACATAGGGAGGTTCTGTTGCAGTTGTACAAAACGTTGTTCAGGCCACAGCTGGAGTACTGTGTGCAGTTCTGGTCACCACTCCATAGGAAGGATGTGATTGCACTAGCAGGGCGGGGTGATGGTTGCAACAGAGGAGATTTACCAGGATATTACCTGAGATGGAGCATTTCAACTCTGCAGCGAGTCTGCATAGGCTCAGGTTGAATTGTTTAGGGCAGGGAAGACTGAGGTGGTCCTGATTGAGGTGTATAAGACTATGGGGGGGCATGGTCAGGGTAGATAGAAAGCAACTGATCCCCTTCTTTGAAGGGTCAATCATGAGGTAGCATAATTTTAAGGTGACCAGCAGAAATTTTAAAGGGGATTTAAGGACTTTTTTTTCACCCAGAGGGTAGTGGCAATCTGGAATACACTACCTGGGAGGACATTTGAGGTGGGAAACCTCATAACCTATAAAATGTACATGGATGAGCACTTATATCATAATATTTGAGGCTATGGCCAAGTGCTGATAGGATTAGTGCAGATATGTCGAGCAGACTTAATAGGCCAAAGTGTGCTGAATACAGCATGACATTATGACTCTTTAACATAAATTGATGAGAAAACCAATGCACATCTAATAAATCTAATTTGACTAAAAAAATTATAGGATCTAGCCAGATATGAACAGCAAACATGCTTAATATGCAAATTGTTTTAAACAGGTAAGGAAGAGTGAATTGGTTTTCTTCTTTTTAACCCTTTCAGTTAGCTGCAACAAAGATTTTTAATTCCTTGTAGCACACTGTAGTACCATGGAACTCATAGCCTCTACCCCATGTAGGATTTTATTTCAAACAAAACATAGTTTTCACCAAAATTAAGAAAGAAAATACAAGAATTTCTTTGCGAGAACGAAAGAGGAGTGTTATTGCTATTATTACCCACTAACACCAAGAAACTAATTAAGCGCAGCATCCAACACAAACACAGATATAATCAAAACAAGGAACTTGTCTGATATAACAGGAAAATAAAAGAATATGCCATTTGAAAATTCTGAGAGTGCTTAAATTTGTACAGTGGATCTTGAAAATACAGCTGTTTAATTGATATCTCATACCCTCAGCAGTAGCAACATTTGTAGAATCCTTGAGTCCTTGATGAACAAATGTGTCTCCAATATGTGTTAACACAGGTTTGGGCAATGAAGATGATGAAAAGGAAACAGAGAGAGAGAAAAAGAGTCATCAGGTCTTTGCTGTTACCAATCCATTTCTATTTTTCTCTGTTTGCGGTTGTGCCAATAGCTCCTGAAATATGATTCATTTATGAATTCCCAAGTCTGGCTTCATTGCCTTTCCAAGCTGGACAGTTACAAACAACCTTTCATGTCCAATATGTACAACTTATGTAAAATCATTAAAACAGGAGCCGTGAGTTTTTTGATGCCTGACTCTGTTGATTGATTTCAATGTTTTTAGATTAAGTAGTAATATTGTTCAAATTGTTGGTTCCTGAACTTGCTTCAATTTGTGGTCAGATGATTAATACAGCCATCTTAGGTCCACATTGCTTACTTTTTAAAACCACTTTAGTCAATGAAGAACCCCCTCTAATTAAGTCAGAAGCAGAAGGAGCTAACATGGGATTCATGTCAACCAGCAGCTGGACACCAATTACATTCATTAATGAGCTGATAGTGGTGGCTCAAAGAACAAATGGAGGTTGCAACTCTTGAAAACTGCAAGATGAATACTGTCAGGCTTGACTGACACCTTGTATACGTGATGGGTGGTAAATGGCAGATGGTGGAGCAGTTTGGTCAGGAGGTTGCTGTTGGGGTGTCCAGGTATAGTGTGGTTGGGGGTCTCTTTCACCTGATTCAGAAATCTAATATATAGCCAAGAGTTTGAGTTAATGCTGTTCACCCACTTCAGCCTGCTCCCCATTCAATAGGATCATGGCTGATCTGACATCCCTCACATCCTGAATTTTTCCTGTTACCCTTGGATCCCCTACTGATCAACCTTTGTACTTCAGCCTGAAATATACACAAGTTCTCTGCCCCTGTGGGTTTCTGTAGCAAGCAGTTCCAAATATTCATACTACTCTGAGAGAAGAATTTCCTCCTCTCAGTCTTAAATGGGTGTTCCTTTGTTCTGAGATGATACCGTCTAGTCCTAAACTCTCCGTGTAACAACAAGGCATTCATAAGATACATTTTATGAAGCTCTTATTTTAAAAAATGACATCTTTCCTAGATGTCATTATACACAAGTATGAATTTGATTCAAAATGTTTAAAATATCTTCAATTATCAGATCGTAAAATGTAAATACAGTACAAAGTACTGGGTGACATTCTTTGTAATTCCATTTTTTATATGACTCAACAGTTATGTTTAATGTCATGATGCTTCTTGTCCTCTTGGGTTTCTGAGCTAATAGCTGCCACACACAATAATCTAAGACCAACAACTTATTCCTGAGCTTGGTTATTGTATTAACCTGAGGTCTCAAAACAATCACCATGTTTCTTGCTGTCAGGAAGGTGAATGAGACTTCAGCCTGAGTTTCCTAAAACCATTACTTATGTGTTCTGATTTACTCATGGCACAGTTGCATGTATTCTGTATAGGCAAAAAGGCTTGTAATAAATAATGAATAACATTGATTGGCTAGTTTCTATTGGGCAGAATGATCTAAATCATACAAATCCAACTCGGAAAAGTCCAGGTACATTCAATAACTTGATTGTCAGCTGATGTACAAAAACAGGAATACATGAACTTCAATAGTTAATATTAAAGGAGAAAAATATGGTTTATTGTGGTAAAATACACTATTCAATGTACAATTCATCTGGATACTGCTATAGAATCTGTAGCACTGCATGCAGAGCTGACTTGATAAGGTGCCAGTTTCTGCCACAAATCATCCCAAAAATCACAAAAACCTTCGATGCCAAATGTATCGAGAGCACAAAGGATTTATTTAAGCTACAGAGAAACAGATTTCCTGTTCCGAGCAAGCATTGCATTCATTCAACGTGTGAGAATTGTCTCGCAGCTGTTCCCGGTTTGACTTGCTAGCTGGCCATCTTGTCAGTGGTCAAGGTCTCTCCAGAAGAACAACAGGAAATCCTCACACAAGGCAGGACCTTCAGTCATATCCTTTCAAGGGGGTTGGGGGTGAACATAATACATAATCTGTCTTGCATGCCTAAGTGCCTCATTAGACAGAGCTAGCAAGATTGTGTGTGTGTTCAGGAACTGAAGAGTGGAAAATAAGTATGTGTAACTTAAATCATTTTTAGCCTCAGACGGGATGCTTTTCATTTATAATTGGAGATGATCTAGACAATTGAAAACACCACTTATTCTGAATACACGCAAATAGTTGAGCAAAAGATTAAATGCATTCCCTTTTTGTCGTGCATCTGATGTGAATAAAGAGAATGAAGCGTTTTCATGGATAGCTTGCTGAGCCACTTGTTCAAGGTTATTTTGGATGATAGATCAAACCAAAAGCAAACAATGAGATCATCTTTACTATCATTAATGGGTTCTGCAGCACACAGGTTACTATATAAAATGCATAGGATTTATTTTTTTACCATAGGAAATATGCTTTTAATAATTTGCCTCTTAACCCATGGGACATGTTAGCATGTTGGAATGTAATTTATTGAATTGTTGAAATTTTGAATATTATTATTAGCCTCTTGGTTTATCACTTACGTGGCAGTTACTCAGTAGTAGAACACTCAGCGATGAATCAGAGGGCTGTGGATTCAAATCTCATTCCAGGAATTTGAGCATAAAATCTAGCCAGAAACTCAAGTGTGGAACAGTACTGACTGACCATAGTTTGGATGTCCAGTCTCTGCTTGGCAGCTGTGCATATCACAGATAAGGAGAACAAATAAAGGAGGATAAAAGCAGCCTCACTGACGCCATATTCAAGTTGCTAGGAGACTCCGAAAAGAAATTCACTGAGGTAGTGAAATAGAACAGATGATGTAACATATGACATCAAAAGAAAATATAACATAGTATTTTCACTCCTAGTGTTCCTGAAATAACTTTCTGGTGTCACTTAGCAAATTGGTTACTTTAGTTACTTTACAGCACTAATATAAATCTATTATTTATATAAACTGCTGACATTAAGGCTCTGAGGTAAATTAAGATTGCATAATCTGCATTGCTTTCAGGTTACATAATAAACAAAGACAATCTCAGAATACAGACTTTGTATAATGAGAGAAAGAACACAATAAGATCAGAATTATTTCCCCTGTTCCTCATTATTGCTGAACATAATCTCAATGTAATGAAAATGACAACATAATCTCTTTTCTTGTGGCATAATAACATATTCTGAAAAGATTGGAACAGTTATTTATTTGAAATATTATTCATTTCCTCGGCATGACGGCACACTATTGATATAGTTAAGTAAATTCAAAGTAATATTGCAGCTAAATTAACATGAATAGTCTTTCTTTTTTCTGAGTGATAAATATGCGGGCATCTATTTTAATATGTGGCACTCATCAGGCAGGAAGTGGGTAGGGCATCTACTGAGTTTTCCCATTTAGGGACTGTGTCACTCTCTTCTGCTCAGATTCACTGCCAGTTTGCAATTGCATGTGTATTTGTGTCATTTTCAAACTGTTGTTGAAAGCCATCGTAAATGGCAACAGGAGTGAGCCTGTAATCTTTGGAAACTCACCAGATTTGGGCGCCTTGCTGTCGGGTCAGATTACCTGAGGGAGCTGAGGACGTGAAGGTGAGTCCAAAACTGGAAGGAATTTATAGATCTTGTGAACAGAAATTACACATGTGGGAGTAGCACTCCTTTCTCTGCAGCTGTGAACCTGGACTTCAGGTATGAAACACTTCCTTTATTCCTTAATATGATGGAGGTTTGGTCCACGTCCAGTTCCTGCACAGTGGCTGCCATGAGCTATTTTATGCTTCATCCGGAGATCAAAAATATATCATGTATGCAGGAACAGTTTTCAATAGAGGAAGGATAAGATGTACTCAAAATCACGCTCACTGTGATTGCAGGGCTTTTAATGCAATTGCACCAAATAGTAATGGATCTCTGGTGTGCATACACCACGTGTTACAATGCACAGAGGTTCTGTCTGTTCCCTACGAAGTGAAGGTGAATCTTTCCACATTGTCACAGCACAATACATTCAGTTGGACCACTCGTCTCTCATTGTAAAACATACTCAGAAAAAAGTACACCTATCAGTCCATCAGGCAATTGCCCACATGTAGTGCCCTAAAGGCCCTATGAAATAGTAGATGATGGATTCCGTTGGGTAGACCACGAGGTTGACTGTCAAAGTCATTTGGTAGAATGTCTCATCACTAGAAATGTCAAATAAGCTTCAAGATGTAGCTTGATTGGTGGGAAGAATGACCTTTCCAGTCAGATACATCCTGCATGTTCTCAGTCTCATTACCTCACATGCTGCCCTCAGAGCAGCTACATTGAGGAATAGATATCGCCCACATAGGCCTCAAAAGGGGTGAAGCCATTATCAAGGCTCATCCCAAGGAGGATTACTTATATTCCATGAAAGAAGTTTTTAATAAAATTATGTGTTATCAATTTAATAGAATGCAGTTTAGCATGGTGGGGTTTGAACACTGAGTAAAGAGCACAATGTCAAGTTTTTTTTTTGTTGATTCATTTGTGTGACATGGACATCACTGGCTAGACTAACATTTATTGCCCATTCCTGGTTGCTCTTCGGAAAGTAGATGTGATAAGCTGCCTTCTTGAATCTCTGCTGTCCATTTGCAGTAAGGCACATCTATAACCCTGGGTCAAAAAGTGGTGCAGTGGAAAAGCATAGCAGGAGAGGCAGTATCCAAGGAGCAGGAGAGTCGACATTTCGGGCATAAACCCTTCATCAGGAATGTGGGTGGGGGCAAGGTAGCTGGGAAGGCGATATGTGGATGCAGGTGGGGGTGATTGTGGTAGGTTGTTGGAGAAGGTGGAGAGAATAGGTGGGAAGAAAGATAGAGAAATAGGACAGGTCAAGAGGGCAGTGCAGAGTTGGAGAGTTGGATCTGGGATGAGGTGGGGGATGGGGAGATTTGGAAAGTAGTGAAATCGACATTGATGCTGTATGGTTGAAGAGTCTCAAGGCAGAAATTAAGCATTCTTCCTCCAGTTGTCAGGTGGCTTGGATTTGGTGGTGGAGAAGGCCCAGGACTGCATGTCTTTGGGGGAGTGGGAGGGAAGTTGAAGTGGTTGGCCACAGGGCAGTTGGGTTGTTTGGTGTATGTGCCCCAGATGCATTCCCTGAAGTGCTCCATGCTTTGGTGTCCTGTCTCCCCAGTGCAGAGAAGACTACATCAAGAGCAATGGATGCAGTAGATGAGATGGGTGGATGTGCAGGAAAATCCCTGTCGGATGTGAAAAGATCCTTTGGGGCTTTAGATGGAGGTGAGGGAGGAGGTGTGGGTGCAGGTTTTACACCATGTGCAATGGCAAGAGAAGGTGCCAGGAGTGGAGGGTGTGTAGGTGAGGTGCGTGAAGCTAACGAGGAAGTCACGGAGGGAATGGTCTCTGCAGAATGCTGATAGGGGTGGGGGAGAAAATGTATCTCTGGTCATGGGGTCTGAAGGATGAAGTGGATGAAAGTAGGCATGATGCATGAGATATTGAGAATTGCAGTCTACGTGCCTTGGTGAGATGCATGTGCAGTGGCAGAGTTAGTGAGTGGTGATCCTGAGGGTGTGAGGAAGCAGAAAGAAGATAGTGGTACTTAACCTTATACAATGCGGAAGGTCATTGACCTTCATTGTGCACTGCTGGGCATTCTACTTCACTGATGTGGACTGCTGAATCTGGAGGAGGGTGGGGTGGGTATCTTGGTTAGGTATTCTCTATGACGGTCAGCTGGAAAAAGGATGGCCTTCCTTTCCACTACCCCATCCACCAGAACCTGCACATGCCTGTCTGCAAAACAGTGTATTAGCTTTCCTTTCTGTGCCTTACTGGTGTAGCAGCACAGTATGAGGGTCAGTTCCTGGCTGGCAGCATATGAAGTCGTGTGCAGCTGGGCCTTAAACCAGGCTTCAGCAACAAGAATGCAGGAAGGTCCTGGTGATGGCAAGCATTTCCACTTTTTCTACTGCATGGTTCCATGAGATGGGTGCCATAGACTCAGAATGAATAATTAATTAGGTGAAGAGTGGCAGATAGTGTGAGAAAGGACACCATGAACCATGGCAATCTGAATACCATAAACGTCACTCAAAAAACCAGTTCAACTGCAAATGGCAAAATTCCGTTCATAGTCCTAGCTGTGATTTTAATGACTGACAGCAAATAGTTTACTGCCAACTCACATCTCAAAGTGCACCAACTTTCACCTGGTTAGTGACTCGGTAGTCTGTTAATTTTAGGAGAATTATTTAATATATACCAATTATTAACAAGAGCTCCTAGTCCATACGCGATGAATATTTGCTTATTGAGCAAGAAAACTAGTCCTCCTGAGAGACAATTTATGCAAGTTCAATTAAAAATAAAATACTGTGGTTATTTGCATAATATGATGATGATAGATTAAAATAACAGTGTTGAAATGCGTATAATTTCTTTTTTAACTTTCTGTATTTTGTTATAATTTCAGTTTAATTGCTTTCTATTCTATCAGTCATCTACACCAGAATAAAAACACAATTTGCTGAAGAATGGTGCTTCAGATTGAGCGACAACTCTAGCTAAGCTGTTCCAGTATAGCCACAGTACTGGCACTTAGCCAGCTAAGTGGAAAATTGCCATGGTATGGCCTGCTCACTAAAAACAGAAGAAATCAAATCTGGCCAATTACTATCTCGTCAACTCAATCTCAACCAGTTGACAGAACCAGTCTTCAGCATTGCTATCATATGGCATTTGTTCACCAATATGCTGCTCACTGGTGCACACTTCAGTGGTCCAATGAGGCTACAAGGAAACATTCAACAAAATGTTACACAAAGGATTCCTGGTAAAAATGAAATAAATAGGAAACAAAGAAAAAAATTCAAGAGGTTAAATTTTAACCAAATACAGAAGCAGGTATGGCTCAGGATGTGGGGTTAACATCTGAGAAATCTATTTCTCAACATTAATCTGCCTTCAACCCATCTATTTCTAATTTTAATTGTGGCCTAAACATAGGCAGATGACCAACCTGATCCATGAGGGCATGTTGCCCTTTTAAATATGATAAGAAAAATCCAGCCTTGTTATCGTTTAGTTTTATAAATGGTTGACTTGGAGTTGGGAAACCTGAGAGCTTCACCAAAATGGAAATTTACTGGATTCATGACGAAAGTGCCTTTGTATCTCCCTCCTGATCGAGACTCCTGCCTGGAAAGCCTTCATGATCAGACAAACCTTTCCACTGACGTTTTCCCTAAGCTTGCTGATCCCTTTCCCAAGACCGATGACTTCCCATCCCACCATCAGCATTCCTACCATCAAACTGCCATGGTTCCAATCTCCTTCACTCTACAATCTCTTCATCTCTCTTTCCCTGGAATCAGTGACTAGCTGATCAAACTCCATCCTCTCGATCAATGCCCACACTAATCAATTCCCAACTTCTCCCACATTCTTGATGATTCACCTTTTATCAACATGCCTCTCAAAATTGAAAATCTCCCAAACCCCCTCTCCCTGTGATCAATCCCTCACATCCTGCTTCCCTGTGGTCAATAGGCCCTGCTGCGCTTTTCCAGCAACACATTTTCAGCTCTGATCTCCAGCATCTGCAGCCCTCACTTTCTCCCATTCCAAAACAAGTCATGAAAGGTTGAAAATCATTACTTAAAGAAAATGATAAAATGAAATCAGTGACAGGAGTAACCATGAAGCTATTGGAGTAAACTTACAATTCAATTATTTCACCTATAAAACTAAGGGAAGGAAATCTGCAGTTATTTCTTGGTTTACCAATATATGACTCCAGTCTTGCATCAACAACTTTGACTCTTGCATGGTCTTGCATTGCTAGCCACTCAAGGGTTAGGTCAGACAGGCAATAAAGTTATCCTTGCCAGAGACACAAAACCCAAGATTGAATATTAAATGAAGACATTATGGTACAACTTTGCACATTACTGAATAAAAGCACCTCATGTCCCATTTATATGGGCTACTAGAGGTCAGATCAGGCTGCCTGTGGTTATAATTTAAATTTAACATGATACAATGTTTCTACTTTTCCCCTCTTTTCTTTGTTTTCTTCATCCAATAATTGAACAATTAGGAATATTTATTTTATTCTGTTGCAGATAGGCCATAAAATGTGAGTTGTGAATAAATGAAACAAAATACTTCATGGGTAGCTTTCAGAGCTGAAAGAATTCAATCCAATGATGCAAAGTTCTTTCTGCCTACAGTTGCAAAAGTGGTCAAAGTTATTTTAGCCTGGATGCAAACCAGAAGCTGCTGAGTGGGTCTTTTTTGAGAAGATTGAGCAATATTAACACTTTCGCTTTGGTGGTAAAAATGTTGCATTTTCACCATCCATCACACCATAATACATGCGACAATTTGCAATAATTTCAAGAAATGACAATTTAACTTACAAAGTGACACAGTAGGGATTATTCAAGAAAATAGATCACCAGACCCAAAATGTTAACTCTGCTTTCTTTCCACAGATGCTGCCAGATCTGCTGAGTTTCCCCAGCAATTTCTGCTTTTGTTTCAAAATATGTTTTCTTTTGTTTTCCCTCAACAAGTCATATCATTTATTACCTCAGTTGGGACTTTCCTTCAGCTTCCAAGTCGGCTCAATGTTCATTTGTTTGCATTGCCCTGGTTTACCCCATCTCATTCCCCTTTTAATATTATGGGTTATATATTTTGGCCATCTACCTGGCATGTTTTTGATTGAAGGTACATAAAATATGTCAGCTGCTCATCCTATCACCTCTCTGTCTGCCCCGACCTTGTTCCCCATGGTAGAGGACTGGGTAAGTCCCCACCTTTCAGCCTATCATCACCCATAAATTATAATTAATTGGTCATTTATGGCCTCACTCCATCACCACTTCCCTGAAATGCTGGGCAGCTTACTCATTTGTAGTGCATTGTGGTGTAGTGGCACTATTCTTACCTCTGAGCTGGGAAGTCCAGGTTCAAGTCTCACCTGCTCTAGAGGTGTGTAATAATATCACTGAACAGGATGATTAGTAACTTGCTAAAATGCTGGACAATGGTAAACTGGTCAGAGTTTAGGAGCTGTTTCTGAGGGGCTTTAGATCGACAGATGAGAAGGAATGGCATGGGGTGTGCACATCAGCTAGGGTACGTTATGCACATCAGATGTATTGCTCCCTCCTGAACCTGATACCCATCCCCACTTCATTCCTCCCTACCGGCACCAAAATCCTAGCCATGCCACCGTCCTAGTGTTTCTCATTATTCCAGCCTTGAAAGCCCAGGGAAGGAAGTGGCATAATGGTCTCTTGACAAATAACCCAGCATTAACTCAGTAATTAATGATCTGGGGAATTTGGGTTTGAATCTCACAATGGCAGAGGTGACTTATAATGTCCTCTGAAATGGCCTTGTATGCCACTCTGTTGTATCAAACTTCTATAAAGCTACATAAAATGAAATTGGACAGACTACCTGGCATCATCCAAAGCACAGGAAATGACAATGGCACACACAGTCCAGGTGACCCTGCAAAATCTTCTTTACTAATTTGTACCAACATTAGGAGAAATGCTCACAGGTTATTTGAATAGCAGCCTGGCATAATCATCTCCTGATGAAAAACCTATGCACAAAACGTTAACTCTCCTGCTCCTCTGATGCTGCCTGATTGGCTGTGCTTTTCCAGCACCTCACTCTTTGACTCTGATCTCCAGCATCTGCAATCCTCATTTTCTCCATACTTATCTCACAGAATCATACATTGCAATGTCCCAGATATCACTATCACCATCCCATTGCCAGAGTGGCAGAACAATGGTATACAGTTGGAAGGAAGTTGACCTGAGAGTTCACAACATTGGCTTCAGACACTATGAATTTTATGGCATAAGGTCAAAAACAAAGAATTCTCCTACTAATTATCACATTCTCCCACCCCCTCAACTATTATTTGAGCTTAATAATTAATCCTCCTTTCTAACCACCACTTTGAGGATGTACTGAGGCTAGCAAGAATTCTGATTATACTTTGTGTTGAGGTCTTCAATGTCCATCAACCAGATTGGCTTGATAGCACACCATTGACTGAACTGTATGAGAGACTGGATCTCAGGCAGGTAGGAAAGGAATGAATAAGGAAGAACAAGCATATTTGACTTCATCTTCAACAATCTACCTTGAGAAGCTACATCTGTCAATGTTAGTATCAGTTGGAGTGGCTACTGCACAATATGTACACAAAGTCCAATCTTCACATTGAGGATATCCACCATGTGTTATGTGGCATTGTAATCACTGTTAGTAGGATGAATTTTGAACAAGCCTAGCAACTCAAGACTGGGCACCCATGGCTGTTGGCTATTAACAATAACTGAAGTGTGTTCAGTCACAATATGCTGACTCATGTGTCGTAATATTAGTTTTGTAATATTAGTCTTGTAATATTAGTCGTAAAGAATTAACCACCGATAAGTCTTCAGCAAAAGAGGAACATATGTTATGGACCAGGCTGAATATCCTCAAAATATTTCAAGAAGGTAGCCTAGACCCTACTTTTTTTCTTATTTTAAGGCAGATGTGAAGTGGATATTACAGGATTGATGCAGCTGGTCAAACCATACAGCTTTAAGCAAAGCAGAATTTATTTAAACACTACAGTTGAAGCACAAACAGAATAAAACAGAATTTATTATAGAAGTTAACTATTTGAAAATCCAACTGACTCAATGTAGCAACCTAACTGAGGAGCTGTTCCAACTCCCGTAACATCCTAAAAACACATCCCTTGGCAAGAGGTAAATTTAAACACAGGTTCTTACAGGCAGGAGAGATTTCAGAGAGCTGGTCAGGAACCATTTGTTGAAGCTTGGAACCTTTCTCCATTGCAAGCAGATTCTCACTGTTACAGCTAAAACAAACTAGGAAAAACCTGAACTAGAAGAACTGGCCACTTCCCAGCCAATGTTAAACCAGCTCTTTCTGAGACATTTCGGCACCTAGATCTTTACAACCTCTCTTTAAAAAAACCCAAGGCCAAAACTTGTTAAAGTGACAGCATCATCAAACAAAATTGATTGGCAACAAGTAGTATAATATGTAATAATAAGCTAACAGTTTACTCCAGTTTAATTCTGATTAACTACATTCACACTAATTAAGAAACAATGTTATTGCTTAAGAGAGAGCAAATAAGTTTATGGTTACATGATTGTATACCAAGGAACTGACTAACAACTAACAACAAAACTGATTAGTTTAAAACTGACTTGCACATCCCAGAAATAGACATTTATATGTCAAAGTTAACTTTTTCAGGCTAATTGTCTTTTACAGCATCTCCCACCCACCTTAACTTCCCCACTTAACCCACAATATGACTGAATAAACAAGTATATTAACGCGATCATTACTCATTCTCCCTTCGTCTCTGACTTTGCAATTCTTCTTGACTTGGATGAATAGTTGGTCATTTACTTGACAATGAGCTACTCAAACATTTGTTTTTGCCATTCTGTGCCAATGGTGACTCTTGTATTCATTGAGTAGCTTATGTTGAACATGTTTGTTGTTGTTGTGTTGCTGATCAACTGCCGTCCTTTCGAGAGGATATTTAGCTTCATCAAAGCATGTAATGAAAGCCAATTGAGTTGGTCAAAGAAATCAGTTTTTCTTTTAACTTTGTTACAAGGTAGATTAGGTAAGTATTTTCCATTATGCCAACTGTTCTTTTAGTCATTGTCATCATTTTGTTTGTTTTCATTTTGTTTTCATTATTGTCTGTGACATTGGCTGTGCAATATTGGCAGCCTCTTCTCTGAATTTTTTTTCTATTTATGGTAACTGGACCAATTGTACTATGAGTTCACCGATGATTTCAGATGAAAGTTCTACCATGGTTTTCTGGAAGGGGGGTCTTGAAAATTTTTCCGTAAGTGAAGAACAAGCAAACAATTAGTTTCGTTCAATGAAATCAAGAGATTACTTTTCTATGACTGTAAGGTAAAATGATTATTTAATAGTGATCTCAATTGGTGTATGCAACTGTCTTGGTTCAGCCAAATTTGTTTTGAGGCGATAAAAATCTTTTTGCTGCTGTAAGATGTTTAATTGTTCATATTTTCATGGATGTTTGACCCTTCTCTCAACTTTCACAATTTTCAGGGAAAATATTTATTAGGATTGAAGTCTTCTGGTTCTGGATAACAGTTCTGCAAATTGATGATCTTTAAGAATAAATAAACTTTGAACATCTCCTCATCTCTAAAATAATACAGAATAACCTTGATTGTCTGAACGAGATGAGCGGGGAGTATTTTGTTCGGATAACTGATTGTTCGGATAACGGATAGCATTTTATGGGACCTTGAGATCTTGTTCAGATAATCCGAAATTCAGGTAATTAACATTCGGATAATCAAGGTTATTCTGTACAGTATCCCTGATTCTGGGCTAACGCACAAAAGAAACCATCTTTTTCTTGTCCATCTTGGCTAAACCATTCAAGATCTTATACAATTTAATCAAGTCATGCCTCATTCTCCTGAACTAAATAAATCAAGATTGTTGAATAAAGCTTTAAATTGTAATTGGTTTTTGTCTTGCATTGTTTCTTCCATTCTTCCATGGAAAGTTCTCTACATTTTAATTTGTTAAAGAGTTTTCAAATCTTTAAATTTCTCATACTTTCGGCACTATGGGGAATTTGAATAGTTTACTGTTCTTCCCCATCTCTTTCACAATAATTTTCTTTAAAAATGGTGTTCAGCACTTTTTTTTTGCTGTCGTAATTAAGGTAACTATTCAAAGAATTTCTTTGCCTTAAACTTATTTATTTGACTTATGTATTCTTTTGTTTTGATTCCTGTTTTGACTCTTTGAGTCATGCTTGCGATGTTAATGGTTGAAGAAATTTTAATTAGTTGTTGATTAGTTGTTCTACAGTGTGTAATGAAGTTGAGCATAAAGATATTAATGCTACTAGTTTTTAACAAATATGTCTGATTTCTGCTTTTTGTTCAGTTTTCCAAATCAGAATATCATTATACATGAAGATTTCCTGAGCCTTCCTTCTAAGGACTCAACTTAAATTGGGAACCTAATATCGACCACTATTTTGACCTTCAACCAATTTAATTAGAACATAGAATATAGAACATAAAACATTACAGCACAATATAAGCTCTTTGCCCCTCAATGTTGCACTGACCTATGGAACCAATCTGAAGCCTATCTAACCTACACTATTCCATTTTCACTCATATGTTTACCCAATGACCATTTAAATGCCCTTAATGTTGGCGAGTCTGCTACTTTTGCAGGCATTACATTCCATGCCCCTACTACTCTCTGAGTAAAACAACTACCTCTGACATCTGTCCTATATCCATCACTTCTCAATTTAAAGCTGTGTCCCCTCGTGTAGCCATCACCATCCGAGGAAAAAGGTTCTCCCTGTCCACCCTATCTAACCCTCTGATTATCTTATATGTCTCAATTAAGTCACCCTTCTTCTCTCCAATGAAAACAGCCTCAAGTCCCTCAGCCTTTCCTCATAAGACTTCCCTCCATATCAGGCAATGTTCTAGTAAATCTCTTCTGAACCCTTTCCAATGCTTCCATGTCCTTCCTATCATGCAGTGACCAGAAGTATATGCAATACTCCATGTGTGGCTGCACCAGAGTTTTGTACAGTTACAGCATGACCTCATGGCTCCGAAACTCAATCCCTCTACCAATAAAAGCTAACACACCGTATGCCTTCTTAACAACTCTATCAACCTGAGTGACAACTTTCAGGGATCTATGTACATTGACACCAAGATCTCTCTGTTCATCTACACTAACAAGAATCTTATCATTAGCCCAGTACTCTTTATTTCTGTTACTCCTTCCAAAGTGAATCACCTCACACATTTCCCCATTAAACTCCATTTGCCAATTCTCAGCCCAGCTCTGCAGCTTATCTATGTCCCCCTGTAACTCATAACATCCTTCGGCACTATACACAACTCCACCGACCTTACTGTCATCTGCAAATTTACTAACCGATCCTTCTACACCCTCATCCAGGTCATTTATAAAAATGATAAACAGCGGTGGACCCAAAATAGATCCTTGTGATGCACCACTAGTAACTGAACTCTAGGATGAACATTTCCCATCAACCACCACCCTCTGTCTTCTTTCAGCTAGCCAATTTCTGATCCAAACTGCTAAATCACCCTCAATCCCATGGTTCTGTATTTTGTGCAATTGCCTACGATGGGGAAACTTATCAAACGCCTTACTGAAATCCATATACAGGATTCCTGAAGAAGGGCTTATGCCCGAAACGTCGATTCTCCTGTTCCCTGGATGCTGCCTGACCTGCTGCGCTGTTCCAGCAACACATTTTCAGCTCTGAAATCCATATACACCACATCAACCACTTTACCCTCACCTACCTGTTCGGTCACCTTTTCAAAGAACTCAGTAAGGTTTGTGAGGCACAATCTACCCTTCACAAAACTGTACTGACCATCCCTAATCAATTTATTCCTCTCTAGATGATTATAAATCCTATCTTTATAATCTTTTCCAACACTTTACCCACAATTGAAGTAAGGCTCTTTGGTCTACAATTACCAGGGTTATTTATACTCCCCTTATTAAACAAAGGGACAACATTTGCTATCTTCCATCTTCTGGCACTATTCCTGTTGACAATGATGATATAAAGATCAAAGCCAAAGACTCCGCAATCTCCTCCCTGGCTTCTCACGAAATGACTGTCACTCCAAAGGGTAAGGGCAATTACAACATTCTCACAATAGTATTAGAGACATGGAGTCCAGAACAAGTCAAGCCTCTAGTCAAGCTCTTTTAGTTGCAACTCTTGGATCAAATGCCCCGTCAGTATACTCTCATCCATCAGCAAAATAATAGAAGGAATTGTCAGGAATGGTTACAAGTGACACTTATTCAAAAATTACCTGTTTAAAGATGCCAGTTTGGGGCCTGCCAGGCCCATTTAGCTTCTGATTTAATTACAGACTTCATCCAAATATTAACAAAACAGCTAAACTCAAACTCATCCAGGTCATTTATAAAAATGACAAACAGCAGTGGACCCAAACTGATTCCTGCGGTACACCACTCGTAACTGAACTCCAGGATAAACATTTCCCATCAACCACCACCCTCTGTCTTCTTTTAACTAGCCAATTTCTGATCCAAACTGCTAAATCACCCTCAATCCCATGCCTCCGTGCAATAGCCTACCATGGGGAACCTTATCAAATGACTTATTGAAATCCATATACACCACATCAACCATTATACTCTCATACACCTGTTTGATCACCTTCTCAGAGAAATGAAGAAGACTACTAAAGACATCAAGAAGCCCTAGCAAAACTAGAGTCCCTGGGAATCAGGGCAAAACACTTCCCTTGTAGGAGTCATATGCCAAGCACAGAGAAAGATAGTTATAGTTGGCATAGTTCTCAATCATCTCAGCCACAGGACATCTTTGAAGGAATCCTTGAGGCTAGTGTCCTAGGCCCAACTAACTTCAGCTGCTTCTTAAGTAAACATCATAAGGAGAGGGGTGTGCATATTGACTGATGATTGCACAACCCTCAACACATTTTTGACTCCTCAGATATGTAAATAGTACATGCCCATAAGCAGCAAGACCAGGACAAATATTCAGGTTTGGGTAGATAAACAAGTTGCATTTGTGCCACACTAGCCAATGACCATCTCCAACAAGGTATAATCTAACAGTTGGCCCTTGACGTTTAATGGCATTATGATTTCTGAATTTCCCACTGTCAGCATCCTACAGGCTTACCATTGACTAGAAACTGAATTAAACTAACCATTCAAGTACTGTGGGTACAAGACCCTTTCAAAGTTTGTGAATTCTGTATTGTGCAATTCACCTTGTAGTTCATCAAAGCTTGCCTGCAAGGTACAAATCAGAAATGTGACAGAACTCTGCTCAGTTGCCTGAATGAGTGCAATTCCAACAAGCCCAACAAGCTCAAAATTATTGAAAAGAAAGCAGCCTACTTCATTACACCAAATCTAACATCTTCAAAATTCATTCCACCACTGATGCACATTGGTGACATTACAACAACTCATCAGTCTTGTTTTCAACAGCATTTTCCAAAGCCACAAAGTCTACCTTCTAGAAGGACAATGACAACAGATAATTGGAAACACCAACATCTGCAAGTTCTACTCCACGTTGCGTACCATCCGATTTACAATACTGATGTTCCTTCAGTGTCACTGGATCAAAATCCTGCAACTCTCTCCCTAAATGTCATGAATATATTTACATCACATGGACTGCAATGGTTCAAGAAAGCAACTCAACACCATCTTCTCTTAGGGTAATTAGGGTTAGGCATTAAACACTGACCTAACTAGGAATACCCATCTCCGATAAACAAATATAAGAGTTCCTATCTCCTGCGATCATTGATCATCTTCTTCTTCTTCTGGCTCCCTACAGCTCCAGGGGTATCTGCCACTGAATCCTGGAATGGCTGGGGCTTGTGGACCAGCCAGCTACTTGGATTGGCTGCTGGCTTGGATTCCTACTCACTAAGGGGCATATGTCTGACCCTGACTCTGTTTGGGCTGCCCCAGCGTATCATTTCTGCAAGACATTCGAGTTTTGCTTTCTTTTCATTTGGGTATTTTTGACATAAAGATTTTCGTAGGCAAAGTGGGTGACATAAGTGACTCTCTTGGCTCTCTCGAAGTTCTGCTTACCATAAATTTCTGGATAAATCTGCTGGGATTTAACTTCTTGTGGTTTTACTGTAATATTTCTAATTAACTAACTGAAAAAATGATCAGTACTTTGAGTGGTGGGGAAGCAGGAGAAAGGAATGAAAAGTAAAGTTATGAATTAAGGTCACTCATCGCTGTGAGGATGCACACAAAAGCCCTTTCATGCATTGTGCCACCAAATGAGAATGAACCATGCCTCTAGTTGTTCCTTCCTACCATTGCTAATCATCAGCCTAAAGTAAGATCATTAGAGCAGGATTTGAGTTCACACCTTGTCATCACATTGGTTTGCCCATTTTTGGGTCAACATATTACACAAATTATGAACAAACAAATATTTAGTTAAAGATAGAAATATGTAAATCTAAATTTAGAAGTTTGCACTATTCCTACCAGGTTACATATCTGTTGGGGAGAATACCGTTAATCCAATTTAAAAGTAGCTGAAATAGTTTTGAATTCAGCTATTTCTGAATCGCTGTCTGCTAATTGCTTGCCTGTAGGAACAACCTGCAAGGATAGGCTAAGGTCATGTGTACAAGGTCAATTATATTAATAAACTATCTCTGGAGACAGCCTGGTAACATCAAAAAGGCTGTAAACAAAGGAGCATAGGAATAAATAAATGCGCACATTTCGGCCAGCAAAGATGGCCTACCAGTCAATTAGGTCTTGACTGATATAACAATTCCATTTAACTACTTTGACTCATTTGGATATCGCCGTATAATATAACTTTAACAACTTCGGTATTGAAAATTTCAAATGAATCAGCATCCTCAACTTTCCAGTGAGAGAATTCCAGATATTCACAAATCTTTATAGGAAAGAAAGCTTTCTGATAATTCAAGATATTTCAATTCAATCACACTCCAATCTTCCAAACTCAGTCAAACGTGCAAGTCAAATTTACACAAGCTGCCTTCATAAGAGAAGCCTTTAAATTCTCGTTTTCTGGTGAATTTGATCCCAACAGTCAATGTATCTTTCTGAAAGAGCTATACGTGAATATAAACACAGTATCACCACATGGGATGTGACCAAGTCTCTACATGGCTGAAGATTAACTCTTTTTTTACTTGATTTGATTGATTATTTACATATGTACCTAAATACAGTGAAAAGTTTTGTTTTGAGTGCAGTACAGGCAGATCATAATATACAAAGATCATAAGGTGATTGACCAGAGTGAGGAATACAAAGTTACAGCTGTAAAGAAGATGCACAAAAAACAAGATCAACATTAGATTTGAAGTTTGAGAGGTCCATTCAGAAGTCTTGTAACAGCAGGGAAGAAGCTGTTCTTGAAGTGAATGGTTTTGTGTTTAAGTTGTTGTATCTTCTGCCTGATGGAAGAGTTTGGAAGAGATTATAACCAGGCTGGAGATGTCTTTGATGATGTCGGCTCCCTCTCCTAGGCATTAAGAAGGATAAATGGAGTCAATGGATAGAAGGTTGACTTGTATGATGAGCTGGGCCATGTTCACGACTTTCTGTAGTTTCTTATGATCCTGGGCAGAGCAGTTGCCTTACCAAGCTATGATGCATCCAGATAGAATGCTTTCTATAGTGTATCTCTAAAAGTTGACAAGAGTCCTTAGGGACATGCTGAATTTCCTTAGCTTTCTTTTTGTTCCAATTCTCTTGAGACAAGGAACAATTATATTGAGCCTTTCTCATTACTGCTTGTAATTGTGCATTGACCAAGTTATGTACTAGGATAGCAAAGTTCCTTTGTTTCAGTTTCATAGCGCTCATTATTTAGAAAATAAATTTTTTGACTTATTCAAAGTTGACATTCTTATATTTCCTACAATGAATTCTGAATACTACAGCTTTTTCTCACTCACTTTATCAAACTAATTGCCTTTGTGACTTCCTGCTCATAACCACTTATTGTGCCAATCAGTGGATATTTAAATGGGAATTGGGTGGCCAGTGACTCAGCAGATAAAGAAACAGGGCTATCACTCAGTACCACTAATATTGGTTTGAGCAGTTTCATTTAGCAAGGATCTTCAACATCACAAATGCTTTATAATCAGACATGCTGCACATCATATTTTCTGTTGTCACTGTTATAACTGGCTTGTAAAACTACTATAATTTTCTAGTCTTCCTTAGATTCAAGGCTGATGCCAAAATATGGGAGAATTGCAAATGGGACAGCCTGTTCACAAAAGTGTATCATGATATAAGCCAGTCAGTTTATAGTTGGTGATGGGGAAGCTTTTAGAAATGCTAATGCAGGACAAAGTTAATAGGGACTTGAGCAAATCCATTTTATTGAAAAGAAAAACAAAATAAGCATAGGTTTGTTATGGACAAAAAATTTATTAACATGAGTTATTTTGATGAGCTTGCAAGATGGCTGGTTGATACTGTTGTTGCTATACATGATCTTCCAAAAGCTATTTTTAGTAAATTGGATTTAATCAGGTTTGTAAGCACATGAAATAAAAAGAACAGTGGATACCAAAATTAACTGAGAGACTGGATATGAATCTGACTGGAGGAAGGTTTAGAATGAATTTCCCATGGATTGATATTTTGTTCTGTCTTCTTTCAAATATATGTTAATGTCCTAAATCTTGGTTTACAGTTTTAAAATTTGCCATCTCTTACACTGGTTGAAGATTCAGTTTTTTTTCTGAATCAAGTTCACACCTCTGCAAAATAAATCTGACCCTCATGTAAAAATTTCTAGTTTCCACTAACTGCTCTAGCTTGGTAAATTATTTTGGATTGCATGGATTATTTGTCAGTGTTATATACAGGGGGTGGAATTTTTAAAGAGGGACAAACACTAAGATAATCAGTTCACACTGGCATCAGTTCAATGATGCCATCACATTCTGGGCACTCGAGGGATGCTCCCAAAATTGCCACCCCCTACAATCCTCTTGCTTTACTTGATACAAACTCCAAGTAGCTAAACCTGCCCCATGGCTGAGGCATCTCTTCATGGTGAGCCAAACACTAGCTGTGGGATTAGTCCCTTCATTGGTCATTATCTATTTAAGGATCTGAAGAGGCTAAGGGTGGGCTGCCTGAAGCTTTACCCACATCTCATAAAATTTGAGGCCAAATAGGCAGTTGTGTTGGATAAGCAGTTCGGAAAAATAAACGTGCAGGACTATGGGGACAGAGTGGGGAATAGGATTGGACAGATTACTCAATAAAGAGAGAGTATGGACTTGAGACATTGAATGGTTTCCTTCTGTACAATAATGAAGTTAACTTTATATAAACCCTTACTGAATTAATAGGATACTTTTTAGCACATCACATTTATTCACTGATTTTCCTTAAGTATTTATTGGAACCAAAAACTTACATGACAGTTCCCATGTCCCACTTGTGTGACATGTGAATGGGGGACAGAGCACACATTTGTTCATTTTTCCTGAAACTGCACTCTCCTTTGTTGGTGTCATTCCAACATTTCTAACAGAACATTTTCTGTTCAATTTTAGCAGTCAAATTTGGTAGAACAAAGCTCAAATATGTTCTTATCTTCTCTTCAATAAGAGCTTAACTGGCGTACGAGCAGTAATAGGTTCTGAAATTGTTCTCTCCTTCAGTGGAAAATTAGCTAATCCTTTCGCCATGGTGTAAGTTTGAACACCAATGCAATATATATTTTGTGCATGTGGTGTAGACTATTCTAAGAGATCTTTCAGCTCCTTTGTTTGACACTGGTTAATTTGGAGAAATGAAGTATTTTTGTTCATTTCTTTCCCAGGATGTCGGCTCTGCCAGCCATTTATTGTCCATCCGTAATTGCCCTGAACTGAGTGGCTTGCAGGGCCATTACAGGGGAATGTTAACAGCCAACTCCATTGCTACATGTCTGCAGTCACATATAGGCCAGACCAGGTGTAGACAACTGACTTTGTTTCCAGTAGGACATTAGTGAACTAGCCGCCATGTAAACATTACCTCTGCATTACTCATCCAGTGACCTTATTCATTCATGGGATGTGGTCATTGCTGGCTAGGCCAACATTTAATGTTCTTTCCTAATTGCCCAGAGAACAGTTAAAATTCAACTAAACTGCTGTAGGTCTGGAGTCACATGCAGGCCAGATCAGGTAAGGGTGGCAGTTTCTTTCCCCTAAGGAGATTAGTGCAATGGTTTCATGGTCATCATTAAACTCTTGATTCCAGATTTGTCTTATTGGATTCAAGTTCTACCATCTGTGTGACAGGATTTGAACCCAGATCCCCAGGACACCACTTGGAGCAACAATCCAGTGATAATACCACTAGGCCACCATCTCCCTATTCCAACTAGACTTTTGTTGTCCCTCATTTGGTACAATTCTTCTTTGTCACATTCTGGATGGGAGCAGGAATGAACTGAGCATTACTTTTGAAGACAACTTCTTCTGGTAAACAGTGATAAGCATTTAAACCATTCAAATGAAATCATTTGTGACTTTTCCATCTACCTTTCAACACTGGCGTTTTACTTGGATCCACTTGGAGTGACTGCCAATAAGCACCACCAAGTTGTTATTTACTTTTTCACAGATGTTCCTATGTACCCTTTGAAGTGATCCAGTCACTTGCGAGCATGTTTGTAACGGCAGCTTACTTCTACAATTTTGGCAAATGGTATGCTTGTTAACCAATGATTCCTGATCACTGTCTTGATGAGATAAATAACGAAAATTCTAGCTCTGGATTTCATGCTAACTATTACTGAATTTTCAGAATTAAATTCTACCAGAATCTTGGGTCCGGAGTTTTTGCTGGCCAAGCCGTTGTTATTCCAGTGCAGCTGGGAGCTGTGCATGTGGCACTGCGGAATCCCCATTGTAGCAGACTTTGAAGGAATTACTTGAGAAAGTGTAGATGTTGCTGGACAGTTCCCCTGTGCCTGGAGCCAATGTTCCCTCTAAACCGCTCAGCTGAGCATACACACAGTCGCTCCAATGTTCCACGCACTGTGATCAGTGTTAGCAGTTATCCTGGAACCCTGGAAAAGTAATCATTTAAATCAGAGAATTCTGCGGCAGTTAAATAGTTACTCAGGTAAAATTAAATATTAAAAACCTCATCAAAATCCTGAGTAACTATTCAACTGATCCCTCCTAATGTACCATACACATGCTCAACTACACCTCGCCCAGACCAATACAACTCACAAACCTTTACCTGGTAGGCCTGGCTACCCTTGGTCCATGATCTCCTTCACCAGTGTCAGACTTGACAAACCCACTCTACCCTCAGGAATTGACAGCCCCTGGATCCTGGACACTATACATTCAACACCCACCCTTTAAACTCCCCGAAACCAATGCCTTTTCCCTCATCCCTGGTCCCAAAACTATTCCAGGTGCCACCATGCCAGAGGACCCCTCCCCTGCTACTGGACTTGACAAGCTGGGCCCATCTGCCCAGGTTTCGACACCTCCTTCTCTGACACCACCTCCTCCCCGTCACCACTCCTCCCCTGTCACCACCTCTTCCGTGGAACCCATCAGTTTCCCCACATCCCGGGGACACAATTAACTCCTGCCTAGCTGACCTACCCTAAGCACTTCATCACTTAACTGACCTACCTAATGGCACTCCATTTACCAAATACCCTACCCCAGCTTGCCTGGCACACCTGGTACTGTACCCTCCCAGCAGCCTAACCTCATACTTCTGTACTTACCATTTCATAGGATCTGTCAAGTGTTTGTTTGTGATACTGACTGCACTGAAAAAGGAGACATGGTCTATCTGCACACTCCCTCGCCCCATTGTACAAGACTATGTGGCACCTGCTAGACTTAGAGTACGTTCTGCATTTCTGAAGGATCTCTGATCTCAATTTGTTGTTGCAAATGCAGATCTCTTTTTTTTTACAGAGAAAAGGAGTGGAGTGGCAAACTGTGTTTGATCTTCAGAAAATCCAGCCCAAAATGTCTCTTAAATACCTAGACATTATCACTCAGCAACCTTACCTAAGGCATCCCTGTTCACAATGCTTTCAGTTCCTTGTCTAATCAGTCGAAACACTCAGTGTCTGACTGTTGATCTATTAAAAACTAGCTCTTTCAGAGTTTCGGTTGCAATTTCAATGATTACCCTTGTTCGCTATTCCTGTTATGGAAATTATATGTTCACAAGCCTATTTTTGAGTCTTCCTGAGGCAAAAGTAATAGTGTATGAGCTTTTGCATTCTACTTGGAGCAATTGTATCAAATTTGAAGTCAGGTAATGCACTAATGTATCCTTGATGCTGCCATCCTTGCCAACAGACTTTGGTCCCAGAATAGCTATTAGGCATTTATAATCTGTTCTGAACATGAAGCTTTTATCCATCAAAAAGTTCTTGATTCCAAAAATGATGCTAACTGCTTCCTTTTCTAGCTGTATGCAGTTATGTTCACTCTTTGCCAGGTTACACAGCAAAAATGCTGTGCCTCTTCTGGCCCATTATCCATGGCATGATTGATCCTGTCCAACTCCATAGTTTAAAGTATCACATGTTATCTTCAGGTCATAATCTGTGTTTTAATGAACAAATAATGCACCACTGATCAAGTTTCTCTTAAATAATATTATGAACATTTTGTTGTGCTTTAATCCATTCCCACTTCATGTCTTTCTTCAACAACTCACATCATGAAACTAACACCATTGCAAGCTCAGACAAAATTTGAGTGATAGTGAACCGTGTAGAAAAGATCTAAGCTCAGCTGCATTTTTGATTTCAGAGCATTCACCGTAATTTCTATGATCACTTTCACCAGCTGTAGCCCTCTTTAAAGTTGATCTTCAGGTCAAGGTATACAGTCCTTGGTTGCACAAGAACTCCGTTTCAACTTCACATTTTGAATAATGCGTCTTTTTGTCACTGATTCAAGATTTGAAGATTCGCTTCTCCTTTTGGGGTCACAATCAGCACCATAATCAGTATTACACAAGCATTGCAATGCTCTGTATAAAATCCTATCCATTGTAGCTTGTTTGAAATTTGGAGAAACCATTGGGAAGTCTCGTGTTGGAGTGTAACTCCATGCATGTGTTTATTAGCAGACTGTTGACTCTCTCTATCCATGTTAAGCTGTATGTTGGCAAAGAACAAACAGAACTTTATGGCTATCTTGGATCCTGCTAACCCTGTATAATCTTTAGAAATCAGTAGTAGATTTTACTAAATATCAACGGTCCACTTAATTGTGATTTTGTAGTCTTTACATAATCTCAGGGTGTTGTCTGATTTGGGTTACATTGGGATTGCACAATCACTCTGACCAGTTTTCATTAACACACCATTTTTCTCGAGCTTTTTTAGTTACTCCTTAATCAGGGAATACAAAGCATAAGGAATTGATCTAACCCAGATCTGGTAGCAACTTTTTGATAGCGGATAGCAGCTCTGTTCGTCCCTCAAATTTATCCAGCAACCTGCGATGCAATCTCCACCATAAAAGCACTCATACAAGTTTGTTCAGATGTAAAGACGTTTTGTGTTTTGTAACTTCCACTTGGAAGTTCCACTCCATTTGCCATCCACACAACTGTCTCATAACACATGGACAGAATATCCTGTTCCTTGGATGCTGCCTGACCTGCTGCGCTTTTCCAGCAACACATTTTCAGCTCTGATCTCCAGCATCTGCAGCCCTCACTTTCTCACATGGACAGAATATACAAGTGTTGTGAAGTACCTTCTCCTGCAACCAGAAAAGTTGCAAAACCTGTCAGTACACCACACCCCTCACCTCCAACCAGGGCCCCAAACAGCCCTTCCAGGTGAGACAGAAGTTCATCTGCCTCTCTTCCAATCTAGTTCACTGGATCAGGTGCTCCTGATGTAGACTTCTCTACATCGGTGAGACCAAATGTAAACATAGGGAATGGTTTGTTGAGCATCTCAGCCAGGCCCGCAGGGGTCAACCCGACCTCCCCAGTCACCGCCCATTTTAATTCCCCTTTCCTATTCCCTTTCCGACATGACCATCCTTGGCCTCCTCCATTGCCACAATGAAGCAAACTGCAAATTGTAGGAACAACACCTCATCTTCCACCTGGGCAGCCTACAGCCCAGACAACTCAACATTGAGCTCTCCATTTTTAAATAACCTCCCTTCCCTTCCCCTGACTCCCTACCCAGCCCCTCCCCCTCCCTTTCACTCCTCCCAACCACCAACTGGATTAATTCCTCCCATTGACTAACCAGGTCATATACTCTGCCTGTCTTCACATATCCCCACTTCATCACCCTGTCCCCGCCACCCCCTCAATCTGCAGCCCCACCCACACCCAGCCCCAGTCCTGATGAAGAGTTAGACCCGAAACGTTGACTTCTCCACCTCCTGATCCTGCCTGGCTTCCTGTGTTCTTCCAGCCTCCTGCCTGTCCACTCAAGATAGGAAAGTCAGCTTCGACAGCCTAAGTATCTCTCTGTAGGTATGTGCCCTGAAATCAGTGAGATGTTAACCCTTAACAATGCTGAATTTTGATTTGTTCTTGCTTCTACCATGGTGTGTCCACCTTGAAATGCCCAAGGTCTCTAACCTGCTCCACACTCACTACCTTCTCCCAGTGGCACTTCTGAGGTTTCCAATGTACCTTGTGATTGTGCTTGCAACATTAGGAGCTGGCTTGTGATTGCAGGCTTGTAACCAGCCACCGAGAAATCAGCCTGTAGTATAATCGCATAGCAGTCACCACTATCAGCAAGGTGGCTCCAGATCCATTTTTTGACTCAATGTCAAGCTTCCAAAGCCTAAAGTTAAATTCATTCTTTCGCACTGGAGGTAAAAAGTCAAAATTACTAGAAATTCAGAAATTCCCTAAGGTCCCCCTAGAATTGTTGATTGTTATGTTTAAGTATAAATCATACTTGAATAAATAAACCTACGTGAATCTTACAAGAAATCAAAGTATCTGAAATTCAAAAGGCTGTTAATAAATAAATTAGCTCTGATTTGGGTTTCACAAAGAGCAAACAGTCCAGTGATTCTCATCATACAAAAAGTGTACTTGCACCATATTGGTGGGATACAGCATGACAAAAAACTTGAAGCTTTTTTGTTTACCTCCAATAGTGTGCTAATGCTGCAGCTGATCAAGAAACAAATTATATATTCAAAAAATGTGTTAAGAAATAAAAGCTTCTTTTAATATTTGATTAATGATCTCTAAAAGCAACACTATGCAATCCTGCAATTATTTTTGTTTGAATTCACAATTGCTGCAACATGTTTCAAAAGGTTCAGTGGGTTCCCATGATGTGAAGCAGGAAAAAGAAAAGATAAAGAGGAAACGGAAAATAGAGTATGTTTTCTTCTCTTTAAAACCGGCATTATGATTGACGTGCTCTGAGTTGTCATAAGCTCCCTGTTTAAAGCACAGATGTAGCATGAAGTAGCAAAATTAACAGTAAAAAAATGTTGTTCACATCTCGAGGTAGTTTGTCCAATTCTATGAGCGATGTTCTGGTGTGAAGTTTGAGAACATATATTTCGAAACCACGAAAAGCAGCTTGCAGGATTGTCTATTTGTAAATCTCTGTCCCTGTCTCAGGATTGTTGCCACCAGGTGTCTTTCTGAAGGCTAGCTTTGTCCGCCAGCATTAACTGTTATTCCCTCAGTGGGAATATGCACTGATCCATTCTTCTGCAGAAGCTTTTGTTTTCAACCCCCTCTTCTCTTTGAATGGTTTCCATGGCACCTGGGTCATTTGCATATGAAAGAAACAAATACAAAAGGTTGCGGCATAGACCATGAGCTGTTTCAATAGAAAAGAGGGGAAAACGTGAAAGTGAAGCAAAAAAATAAGTTTGGAAAGGAGAGGTGTAAAGGATTTTTTTTTAAAATCATGGAGTGCCATACCAAAACATATTTTAAAAGGTTCGGCGTGGCATAAGAACACCTCGGTGCTTTTACGCATTAATGCCTGATGGTTGTGCAGAGGCAAATGAAAGGCAATAATTACCACATGAGTCATACGCTAAAAATGCATTATATTCATGCAGCCATATTATAACTTAATTCTGCTTGAGCTGCTAGGAGGGTTTCGACTATCAAATTCCCACGGTTCTTTATTCAAAATAAGATATCGGGCAGAGATACCAGTAACCCATAGACTGCTGAATTAAGAACAGCCCCATTTGGCTGTAAAAATGCCAACTGTTCAACAGGTGCTTTGAGGGTTAAAGTTTCCATCTCATCTGTTTTAGGAAATCAGCTCCAGCGTACAGTGTGAAATGATAATATCATTCTTGCATGTCAACAGCACCCTTTGTATTGTGATGTATACGCTTGGGCCAATTTAGGATATCTGCTCCAACTCATTTTCATTAGGGCATTTCCAACACTGTGGTTATTATTTTATCAAGACGCAAATGCTATTGAACATTATCTGGTCAGTTTTTGTATTGCTGTTGTCGATCTTGCTGTACCTAGACTAGATATTGCAATTCTCTGTATGACACATGACTATTAAGTTCTACAGGGTGACATGAGATCATAAAATGGATTACCTAGATGTTATGTGCTTCACATTTTCATATTTTGCGTTATGTTACATCATACTCACTGACACCAGAACGTTAAGAGTGAAACAGCTAACCTGGATCAATAAGATATTTAAGTTTTCACCTAGATATTGCAATGCTGAAACAAACTTCAGCAATATAGAGCTAAGGCAACTCACAAGTCAGTTAATCACTGGATCAACAATAAACTACAACAATCACAAAAACATAACTTTACACATAAGAAAAGGTTACGTTACACTAGGTGAAGTTCTCCGATTTTTTACAGTTCTGGATAGGATACCACAAATCATCAAGTTTTTTTGGTGAGCAGAAATGAAGTAGATCGCCTTTTTTATTTACATTCTCCTCAGTTGGTCACAGAATGGTTAACGGAAAAATAAATCCTTTCGCTTGTGGATACATTTTGCCCAGGCCCAAATGAATATATATTTTAAAAAGAGCCAATTTAACAAGGCTTTCTTGACTTAACAAAAGAATGAATTTATTTGTTACTAAATGTGAGAAGAAATAATAACACAACACAGATACACACACAGATTGGAAATCAGAAATGAGCTCCAAAGAAAGATGAAAATTAAGAAAAGGATATACAGATCAGTCTCTGAGTCATCCATGACGAAATGATAGTAGACTGGTGTAGCTGTTACATTTGTTGTTCCCAGTAGCAGTGGTGTTATAGCTGAGCAATCAGTTTCCAACCCTTAATGGTTGATTGAAATTCCTTTGTCCTGGTTCCTCTCTACAGTTCCTCTCATCTTCCGCCTAGGAACCCTCCAACCACAAGGGATGAACTCAGATTTCTCCAGTTTCCTCATTTCCCCTCCCCCCACCTTGTCTCAGTCAAATCCTTCGAACTCAGCACCGCCTTCCTAACCTGCAATCTTCTTCCTGACCTCTCCGCGCCCACCCCCACTCCTGCCTATCACCTTCACCTTGACCTCCTTCCACCTATCGCATTTCCAAAGCCCCTCCCCCAAGTCCCTCCTCCCTACCTTTTATCTTAGCCTGCTGGACACACTTTCCTCATTCCTGAAGAAGGGCTCATGCCCGAAACGTCGATTCTCCTGCTCCTTGGATGCTGCCTGACCTGCTGCGCTTTTCCAGCAATACATTTTCAGCTCTGATCTCCAGCATCTGCAGTCCTCACTTTCTCCTCCTCTCTACAGTGGCTGACTGGCAGCACTCAGACTGAGAGTTTCTTTACCAGTTGTACAGGGGAATTTTATGGCTGTTCTCAAACGTGTACACTGGTCCACCTGCTAGAACATCAGGCCACTAAAAATCAAAGACCAATGTTGGAGCTCGTTTTTTATCCTCTTTTTTACATATCCCTGAAACAGTAAAACACAAACACATCTGCAGGAAGGAGTTCCTTGCTAAGAGGTTGTTGGACAGTTAACCTCTTGTTACCTCTTACTTTTTCATCTTTTATTTTGAAGTTTCCGTTACCATTACAAAATTGCTCTCCAGAAAGCCACTGAACGTATATCAACATGCACCTTGGCTGTGAAAGTCATCTTTTAAAAAACACGTTGGAGTTAAAAGGTTGATATACTCATAGATGATATTAAGACAATAAAACATAGGAACAACAGTATGTCATATGGCCCCTGAATCCTACTCTGCTATTCAATAGAATCGTGGCTGATCTGACATTCTCACTTCTGCTTTCCTGCCCTTTCCCCTCAACCCTTGATTCCCCAACTGATCAAGAATCCATCTATCTCAACCTTAAATGTACACAATGAGTCTGCCCCCACATCCCTCTGTGGCAGGGCATTCCAAAGACTCACAACTCTCTGAAAGAAGAAATTCCTCCTCAGTTCAGTCTTAATTTACTGCCCCTTTCTTCTGAGGATATGCTTTCTGGTTTTAGACTCTCCCATGATGGGAAACATCCTCTCAGCATTTACACTGTCAAGCCTCTTCTGACTCCTGTGTGTCTTAATAAGATCATCTCTCTTTCTTTGAAACTCCAATGAGTAAAGTCCCAACCTGTTTAGCCTTTGCTTATAAGGCATTCTCTTCATACTCGGGATCATCCCAGTGAACCTTCTCTAAACTGTTTCTAATGAAATAATATCTTTCCTTAACTAAAGGGATCAAAACTGTTCCTAGTACTCCAGATGTGATCTCACCAGCACCTTATGATCTAGGTTTATAATTTTTGGCTATGGCACTGGGGCATTTCTGAGTCCATCTGACATGACTTAACACTGGTATAACCCTTTGAAATAATGAAGCTGGAGACTTTGCTTACATCAACAGTTGAAGGAACCTCCCAGTATCATTTGAGCATATCTATCTTGGTAATTGAAGCTACTTCATTAACCCTTCCTGTGCAATCTTTCAACAGGATATTGGGTAGAATTAAGAGAAAGTTTTTAGCAGTAAATGCAGAGACATGTGGAAGCATCCAGCTTAGGCAAGAGCACAACTGAGGAGCCCCAGCTATTGCTTCTTGGCTCAATTAATTGGCACTCTAGCATGTAGTTCATCTCCTCCCAAACCTGGGGCAGCCTTTTTGGGCCTAGCCAATAGGTTGGTTGACTTATGTTGCCTTTCAGTGCAATGTGTACCTTCATTACATGTGTTTATTGTTTTTTAACCAAGGCGGTGGAATAGAGAATGTGAGGACTGCAGATGCTGGAAATGTTTTCATGAATATTTCTGTTCACTAATACTAATATTAGTGAAAATGTTTGGACCTTAACTTTACTCTTGAACAGAACTTCTGTAGTGATGTATGAGGCTAAAATGATTGACATCCAACAACCACAACAAACTTTCTTTGTGACAGAAGTAGAAATTGTTGGTAGTAAGGTAGTAAGGAGTTCAATGTGTCTCACAAATGTCTCGCTCTCATTCATCTCCATTGTTACATTCATCCTCATGGTTAATGACAATGGGACGCAGCAGGACCTTTTTGTTCCCTCCTTAGTCTTGCCATGACATATTGACAGTAAGAAACTTTGTTTTTCCTTGGCCAGGGTCTTAATTAGATAATTCACTCCCCCAAGATTTATGACTATGCTGTGCAGACCACTGAGCCATGCTTTAAAAGGTTTACCTGATATTGATGACAGCACCTGTACAGACTCTCCTGGCTGAAAGCTCTCAACCTGGCATGTTTGTCTGCCTGTGTTTTTTTTTATCATTTCTCTCTGGGAGACTTTCCAAGTGTTTTGGGCCACTTCAGAGTCTTTCTGTATAAAATGTAGAACTTCTCCTTCTGACTGAGGTTTTTAATTGAATACAAAATTCTACCACAGCAGGATTTGAACCCAGGTCTTCCAGAGCACTACGTAGGGTGGTGGCTACACTAGGGACAACACCACCCGGCCATCACCTCCAGCCTTCTGCTAACTCAAACCCTCTCCTTGATTACTTTGAGATGGTCAAGAAGCTCACTAAAATGGAGGAGATGGGTGAGTCAATGGAAGCAAAATCTCATCCTTTAACCCAGCCATGAGCATGATTGTAAACTAGCTTTAGAGATCAGGTTTTCAGCCAATCAGGGATAAAGATCCATTACCCAATTCTTTTTATCAAATATAAAACAATTGTATTTTATTAACACCATAATAATAGCAAAATCTAAAGTACATTTGAATTTAGCTTTCTTTTTAACAGTAGTGATTAGGCACAAAGCCTGAATGTTGCTATGTGGCCATGAAATCCTTCAGTGTTTGAGAATGATCAATGAGAATTAACATCGCAAACATTTTTACTTTGTCTTTACTTTGGATAGAAGGCCATTAATAAGCAAGTCAAGATGCTTGGATCGCCAACACTGCCCCAGAAGAATTCCTGTCGTGATGTACAAGGCTAAAATGATTGACATCCAACAACCACAACAACCTTTCTTTGTAACAGAGTAGAAAATGCTGGAAAAGCTCAGCAGATCTGGTAGCATCTGTGGAGAGAAATCAGAGTTAATGTTTTGGGTCGAATGACCCGTCCTCAAAACTGAGAAATTTTCTTTGTACTAAGAAAACCCAAATCAGTGGAGCGCTTTTCCCCGATTCCCATTGATTTGGATTTTGCTGGAATATCCTTGATAGCACACTTAACAAATGCTTCCACAATATCAAGGACAGTCACTGTTACCTCCCATGTGGAATTCAGCTCTTCTGTCCATGTTCCAATCAATCGATGTAATCAATTCGATGTTGTGTATGCTGCAATGCCAACCACTACCAGCCTGTGGTTAGGCCGGTTTATTGTCATCATCTCTTTCTTCAAACTGAATCTAAGGACTGGCTTGATAGAAAGTGAGAGAAGAAAACCACAAATAATTATTAACAAGAAGAGGCTGTTGTCTTAAACAATATTTAATTTATTGCATGGTAACGATTGGGTACAAATTATATTACGAAGAAATCATTATCTTAAGAACACAGGGAGACTTAAGAATAAAGGTCTGAAATCTTTGAGATCATGAGCTGTTTGGTCATTTTCTCAGCAACCCTTATGGCACCTACCATTTATTACATTTTGGTATCATGTTTTGCATCTTCCATAAACTTTGAAGACACACTCTGTCTTCTTAAGTCCACATCATCAACATGAACCAGAATTGGGTGAAACTAAATTTTGCCCTGAACAATAACTCTCGAAGGACCAATGGCTATAAACAAAGAAACAAAGAGCAGGAATAAATAATTCAACTCTTTGAGCCTACTCCACAATTCAATTTGACCATGGCTGATCCTCTATCTCAATCTCACACTGAGCTTTCTCCCCATATTCCTTTAAAATGTGAAAAAAAGTAATCTCTTTCTTGAATATATTCAATGACTTGGCCCCCACAGATAGAGCCTTCCATAGGTTAACTAGTCCTGAATGGAGAAATCTTTCCTCATCTCAGTTCTAAATGGTTTATCCTGTATCCTGAAACTATGTAGCAGGTCAGGCAGCATCCAGGGAACAGGAGAATCGACGTTTCAGGCATAAGCCCTCCTGTTCCCTGGATGCTGCCTGACCTGCTGCATTGTTCCAGCAACACATTTTCAGCTCTGATCTCCAGCATCTGCAGACCTCACTTTCTCCTGAAACTATGTCCCAACTCTAAATCAGGAAAATAATATCTCCCGTGCATTGGTCTGTTCAGCCTAATTGTAGTGATTGGGATGATATCAGCCAGGTGGATCTTACAGAACATGAGTTCCCTGACTTGGGCTGCTAACCTGATCCAGTCAGGGAGCACTGGCTGACAGATATAAACAGGAGTGTCAAGGGTTCTAGGAGCTGGCTCTGTGCTAGCTGGATTAGTGTCATGTACTATGCACGTTTAAATAAAGGGTAACTTGGTGATGGAAAACAGTTCTTCATGGAGTTATTTCACTACGAGAATTTTATATGTTTTAATCAGATCCCCGTTCATTCTTTTAAACTTTAGTGAATTCAGGCCCAATTGAACCAAAATAAATCAAAGACCTGCAGATCTGGAAATCAGCAACAAAAATGGAAAGTTATTCTCTGCTAGAGAAACTCAGTAGGGTGACCCCATTTCTTTGTTTCATGGCTATAATTTTCACCTATTTCACATCTCTACCTCTTCTTCACTACTCCTTTTGTTATTTGTTCTAAATCTAGCTTCATAATCTATTCCACTTGCTCTTCTTCCTCCTCTGTCTACAGCTTAAAAACCACCATTTTCCAGCCCTTTCAGTTCTGAGGTGTTGTATTTGGAGTCAAAGCATTAATTCTGTTTTTCTTTCCGCATATGTTGCCAAACCTTCTCAATTTCTTTGCACATTCTGCTTTTATTTCAGATTTCTAAAATCTGCAGTATTTTGCACTTTTTATGCATTTCCATCTTACCCTATCAAAGAACGGGTTTCTCAATTTGTCCTGCTATCTTCAAAGATTTAGTACATACACTTAGTCTCTATGCCCATATATTGTCTTCAAAATTTGATTGGTTAGTTTAATTTATGCTGGGTTGCTTTTCGGATTGGCGGCCTCTCACAAGCAGTGTTCCACACAGATTGGTTCTGGGTCCTCTTTTGTTTATCATTTATATAAATAATTTGGATGAGAATATCAAAGGCATGGTTAGTAAGTTTGCTGAAGAAACCAAAATTGGTGGCATTGTGGACAGTGAAGAAGGTTTTCTAAGATTACTAAGGGATCTTGATCAAATGGCTCAATGGGCTGGAAAATTGGAGTTGGAGTTCAATCTTGATAAATGTGAGATACTGCATTTTGGAAAAACAAACAAGGGTAGGGCTTATACAATAAAAAGTTAGAGCCTTGGGTAATGTTGTAGAATAGAGGGACCTAAGAGTTCAGGTACATAAGTTTTTGAAGTTTGCATCGCATGGTGGGCAGCACTGTTGCCTCACAGCGCCAGAGACCCAGGTTCAATTCCCGCCTCAGGCGACTGACTGCGTGGAGTTTGCACATTGCCCCCGTGTCTGCGTGGGTTTCCTCCGGGTGCTCCGGTTTCCTCCCACAGTCCAAAAATGTGCGGGTTAGATGAATTGGCCATGCTAAATTGCCCGTTATGTTAGGTAAAGGGGTCTGGGTGGGTTGCGGGTCGGTGTGGACTTGTTGGGCCGAAGGGCCTGTTTCCTCACTGTAAGTAATCTAATCATATAAACAGAATGGTTATAAAAGGCATTTGGTGCACTTACATTCATTGCTCAGTCCTTTGAGATCAGAAGTTGGGAAGTCATGTTGAGGTTGTACAGGATATTGGTGAGTCCTCTTCTGGAGTATTGTGGCCTGTTCTGGTCGCCCAGTTAAAAGAATTATAGCATTAGGCAGGGAAGGGTTCAGAAGAGATTTATCAAGATGTTGCTGAATGGGAAGCTTGAGTTATAAAGAAAGGCTGATAAGCTAGGACATTTTCCACCGGAGCATAGGAAGTCAAGAGGCAACTTTATAGAAGCTTATAAAATCCTAATGGGTAAAGATAGGATTAATTATAGTTGTCTTTTCCCGAGGATGGGGCATTTCAAGACAAGGGGGCACGTTTTTAAGCTGAGAAGAGAGAGATTTAAAAAAGACATGAGGGGCAAATTATTTACATAGGGTGTGGTTCCTGTGTGGAATGAACATCCTGAGGAAAAGATGGATGTGGGTACAATTACAACGTTTAAAGGACATTTGGATAAGTACATGAATAGGAAAGGTTTAGAGAGATATGGACCAGGACCACACAGGTGGGACTACTTTAGTTTGGAATTACATTCAGCATGGACAAATGGTCTGTTTGTATGCTGTATGGTTCTATGTTGCCTCTCCTAATCTTCACAACAATAAAAAAGTCAGGTCACACCTGAATACTTTCATTTGTATCTTTCCATTTCAATAGTCTATGTTCATTTGAAATATGTAACTGTCATCTCCGCCATTTATTACATTTCGATCTAATGTTTTATCTCTTCCATAAACTTTGGAGTCACACTCTGTCTACCCAAGTCTATATCATCAATAAAAACCCGCATGAGCAATGATCCTGTTGCTATTTCTTAGGGTCACTGTTTTTTACTCCTTGCTGAAGAATATTGATCAGCACAACTTTCTGTTTTCTATCTCTTAGCCAATTTTGTATCTATACTGTCACTGCACTTTCAGTTCATTATAAACGTTAGAGTTGGTTGAGCCACTCCCTGAACTACTGTAATCCACATGTTGAATGTGAGAAAGTTACAGAATTTTGAGCCATCAACAACAAAAGCAATAAGGGACTCATCATGTAATTTTATAAGCATCTAATGAAACAATCACATTTAAGATTGGGTTAAATTGAAGTGAACAGATCTGGATTGGCCATGGAGTCAATTGTTCAATTGATCGTCTGAATGAAATAATGTTTGTCATTGCAGAGTTTCCTTAAGTAAGTGATGCTGAATGTTCTTAAGGCAAAGATGGATAGAATTTTGAACAGTAAAGGAATTAAAGGTTATGTTGAGTGGGGTGGGTAAGTGGAGCTGAGTCTATGAAAAGACCAGCCATGATCTTATTGAATGGTGGAGCAGGCCCGACAGGCCAGATGGCTGACTCCAGCTCCTATTTCTTGTGTTCTTCTGATGGGCTCAATTAATGTGGAAGTGAAATTCACAGACATCCTCCCATCCACAAAATGTGAATTATTTAGAACTATAGGCATTGTAATAAAAGTATAGTTTGACTATTTAATGGTTAACTATGTATGAATGTATCGTTTTAGTGTGTTCTTAAGATATGTCCACCATGAGGTGTGTACACTTGTTTGAGTCGATGTCACACATTTTTCATTGTCATAGTGAGATGCTTCACTTCCAGAAATCAGATCCCAGCCACACCAGTGCATCGTGGATTACTGGTGTGGCTTCAAATTAGCCTTCGCAATTTTCCTCATCTATTTTTCTTGATAGTAATTGTTGCCTTATTAATTGCAGCAATAGCAGGATTATATTTTTTTGTCAATTACTTTATATTTCTACAGTGCCAAGAGATATGCGGACAGAGAGTATGGTGTTGATATGGAGGATCAACCATAGCCATGTTGAATGACAGAGCAGGCTCGATGGGCCGAACAGTCAGTTCTTCATCCTATTTCCTCAGTTTCTATGTTTCCTTTAAATTGGTAAATGTAAGCTGCTTTTTCACAAAGCACTTTTTTTCTGGGGGAAGCAAATGAGAAAAACTGTTTAAAATTATGTTTCTGTTGTGGGCAGTAGATGAAAAAAAAATAGATTTTCAATTCTTTCAATGCAAAAGGAAGTTGGCACTGCTGTATAGTGATTTCCCTTCCTTATGTTGACCACAAGTTTAGAACTGGTTGAAAAGAACATCTGGTTTAAAAAAATTCTAACACAACATAAATACTTTGGGAAGTATTGCCATTGTGGTGTTAATTTGCTAAATAATAAAATCTTGCCTCGCTTGCAACGTGCTGTTTTTCTCAGCTGGATTATGCATTGCTTGTGATTCCTGATTACATCCACTGGGAAAAGACTGATCGGTAATGAAGATAGAGAGCGAGTTCTATACAGATCAAACTTAAGATGTTTTTCTATACATGAATCCCTTTGGTATTTGGAAGTCTTGACCTCATATTGATGTGATTATCGGTTGTATGTCTAATCAACAGATTCTGAAATTTATCATATGATGTAACATAGAAAGTGACAAGAACAGCAGTTTGATATCAAGGCGTTTTTTTTAAAATTTCACAGTTATTAATTACATGACTTCATGTTTCTAAGGCAATGGAAATATTGCTAATTTCCAGATAGTTATCTCATTTTCCCCATGGCTGTGAATAATTGTATTGTTGCCAGCAGGGTGATAATCCACCACACCAAAATTAATAAGGAATTAGAAATTCATCCAGATAAGCTTTATGGGTATTCCAGAGTTAATAGTATTGAAAATCTGATTGGCCAAGCTCCTTATTAATGGTAAACACTATGTAAAACTAACACAGGCAGAAATGTAGGACCAGAATACTAAACATTCATATTTGAATTTCTCCAAACAGACTTCCTGGACTATTCTCTATCAAGACAAAGCAATCACAAGGAATGCTTTTATAAACCAATCTTTTGTGCATCTTCTTCTTGCAGTATCATTGTAGAGTCAGATCCATCCAAAAGCCCTAACCATTCCTACAGACAACATGGATGAATTTTACCAGGAATCAGCTGAGGAAGGCTTTGTTCTTTGAAATCGTAATGAGATTGCTCATGTCATTTTCCCAGCGGCCTGCCTGCTGGGGTCCCACACTTTGAATCATCTCTGTGGTCACAAAAGGAAGTACTCAGCATTGCTGGGACCCCTGGAATTCCTGGCTCTGAACTTGAAACCCAACATGCATCACGTTAAATGATGCCAGTCTGGAGTTGGCCTACATGGGTCATGTGAATTTCAGAAAGAAGGAAACTGACACTCTGCTTTGTAGACAGGGACCTGAAGGTCTTAGTGGACAGATGGTATAGAGGAGGGCCATCCTCTTCCTTCAGAACTGGTAGAGCAGATCTTGCCACCAGGCACTGCCAACCTAGTCTGAAACTACCACCTGAGTCTGTGCTGTTTTAATGGTCTAGTGCAATGCCCAGCTATGCAGGAAGAAAGTCAGTGGTCTTCTCTGCTCTCTTTGCTACCACACACTCATTCTGTCACTTCCACTGCACCTCTCTCTAACTAAGGCTCATGATCTACCATAGGAATGTAGAAAATAGAAAAAGGAGTAGGCCATTACTCCATCAATTGATATGTTATGATACCGTATATCCAACTCGGTACCCCATTCCCAGTTTCTCCCCATTTCCTATGATCCCTTTAGCCTCACAAACTATGTCGAACTCCTTGAAAATATTCTTTTTTCATGTGGCAGATTTTGTCGCTTTCTGAGACAGATAATTACACAGGCTCAGCACTTCCCATGTGAAGAAATTTCACTTCATCTTGGTTCGAAATGGCCAGCCCATGTCCTTAGACTGTAACTTGGTTCTGACTCCTTGGTGATCGGGAACATCCGTTCTGCTTTCACCCTATCTAGCACTGTTTTGAATTTTACAGGTTTCTAGGAGATCTCCCGCCTCCCTACATTCTTCTAAACTCCAGTTAATATAGTCCTAATGTGCCACACTCACTATTGCAAGCAACACCTTCCCTCATTCACTGTAACCTACCCAACCCCTTCACACCACTTATCCTGCATGCTCATGTGTTTTCTATTCATTTAGCTGACCACCTCACCACCTTTTCCCCACTTGCACCATCACTGTCAGCTGTGCCATCATAACTTTTCTCATTCAGTCCCTTACTTTCTCTCATTCCTTGAGAAACAGGTCCACATTGGGGTTGAAAGAGGCAGGATTGGTGTTGAGATGCCCAACATTTGGCTTGTCACCCACCATGAGGAGAAACTCCTGACTCTGACAGCTGCAGCGGCTGGCTCCCAGAATGGTGTTGAAGGCAGCTCCTGACTTACTGTGTTGGGATCTGCTGATTGAAAGCAGTCTCTCTCTTCACTTGAATCTTGAAACACAGCCATTGGCAGAGTCAAAGAGTCTTGAGATGTACAGCATGGAAACAGACCCTTCGGTCCAACTCGTTCATGCTGACCAGATATCCCAACCTAATCTAGTACTGTTTGCCAGCATTTGGCCCATCTGCAGCTCATTCCATACACATACCACCCTCTGTGTGAAAATGTTGCCCCTTAGGTCCCTTTTATATCCATTCCCTCTCACCCTAAACCATGTCCTCTAGTTCTGGACAACCCCACCCCAGGGAAAAGACTTTATCTATTTATCCTATCCATGTCCCTCATAATTATATAAACCTCTATAAGGTCATCCCTCAGCGTCCGATGCTCCAAGTAAAACAGCCCCAGCCTATTCAGCCTCTCCCTATAGCTCAAATCATTCAACCCTGGCAACATCCTTGTAAATCTTTTCTGAACTCTTTAAAGATTCACAATATCCTTCTGATAGGAAGGGGAGCAGAATTGCGTGCAATATTTCAAAAGTGGCCTAACCAATGTCCTGTACAGGGCAGGACACTGCATGATTGATGCATGCAGTGTGTTTGCCACCTGTGTTGCTGGCTCATGGAACAGGGATAACATTGACATAACATGGTGAGTTGCCACACAGGTTGGCATTGGACACTTACTAGTTTCAACACAAACTCATGGCACATTATCAACCTGCTTACAGCACAGTTATTCACTTCAACGGTGCACTTTACAACACACCAGCATCTTTTTTCGTGATACTGCTGTCAGGAGACTTTGAGTGCGGGGATCAGCACAGACTTCATGAATTTAACCAGGGTACATCTCTGAGTAACTCATTTGCTTTCTTACTGCTTACTGCTTTGCACCTACTAAACTATATGCCAATGTGTGAGATACACATCTTGATCACAAGCAATCTTGACCATGTTATTGGCCATTACAGAATGATCATAATCATCTCTGAAGCTGAAGTAGTCACCGGAGACAATAAAAGTGGTGTCTGTGGATCACTATTCAAAACATCAATCCATATGTTGCACAAGGACATGGAGCTGATTTCCTCTCACCATGAGCTATAAGTATTCACCAACATGTTCTCATATGTAATGTTATTTTTAATGGGTGAAGTGGGTTGGATGGGAGGACAGGATGTCAGTAATCACACAGCACTTACAATCTCCGCCTTTTTTTGTGTGAACTGACTTCTGCTGCATTCATGCAATTAAGGTTGAAGATCGATAGAATGATATTCCATCGTGCTCCTGGTCAGAGACTTCAATGTCCAACTGGATGGAAGGTTATTTGTGTGTGATACAAATGCTGACTGTTCACATTGCTAACGACCTGTTCTGTTTTTGATAATTTTTATTCATTGCTAACTACCTGTTCTATTTTTGATTATTTTTATTCATTCATGAAATGTGGATGTTGCTGGCTGAACCAATATTTATGGCCCATCGTTCATTGCCCTTGAACTGAGTTAAGGCATGTTCGGGGAAAATTCAGTATTGAACACATTACTGTGAGTTTGGGGCCCACATGTAGGCTTAATCAGGTGTGAAAAATAAATTTCCTTTCCTAAAGAGTATTGGTGGAAGAGATTTTTTACTTTTAACAGCCAACAGTAGTTATTTTAATTCCAGATTTTTATGGAATTCAAATTTCACAAACTGCCATGGTAAGATTTGAACCCATCTCCCCAGGATGTTAATGTGGGTGCTCTGGATTATTATCTTCGCGGAGAAAGTGAGGGCTGCAGATGCTGGAGATCAGAGCTGAAAATGTGTTGCCGGAAAAGCACAGCTGATCAGGCAGCATCCAAGGAACAGGAGAATTGATGTTTTGGACATAAGTCCTTCATCAGGCCCTTCCTGAAGAAGGGCTTATGCCCGAAACGTCGATTCTCCTGTTCATTGGATGCTGCCTGACCTGCTGCGCTTTTCCAGCAACACATTTTCAGCTCTGGATTATTAGTACATTGACTTTACCACTACTCCACTACCTCTTGTACATAGATTGAAACTGTAACCAATGCATCCAGCCACAACAGAGGATATCATTGCTTTGGCTACAATGTGATAAAGTTGAGAGTGTGGTGCCGGATAAGCACAGCTGATCAGGCAGCATCCAAGGAGCAGGAGAATTGATGTTTTGGACCTAAGCCCTTCATCAGGCCCTTCCTGATGAAGGGCTTATGCCCGAAACATCGATTCTCCTGCTCCTTAGATGCTGCCTGGCCTGCTGTGTTTCCAGCACCACACTCTCCCCACTCTGATCTCCAGCATCTGCAGTCCTCACTTTCACCTCCAGTGTGACAAAGGAACAGAGAAATTAAACAGGAATGCATCAAACATCAAGCCCAAGACTACTCTAAGTGTCGAATGAACTCCACATGAAGAACTTGCAAGTGACATTCCCCTCAGGATGTGCAAGAGACACAGGAGACCCAGATTCAGTTGTCTTCAATAGCTTTTCATTTAGATGAGTTAGGCCTGGTATTGCCACAGACTGAGGATTTCCTGGGACACTCTACCAACTCCTGGAGAAAGATCTGAAGGTCTGGTGGCCATTCAATCTCAATGGCCATCAAAGTGACAGCTGTAGTAATTTTTTATGCAACTGCTTGCTTGCAAATATCCACTGGCGAACCATACTGGGCATTTGAAGTCCAAAGGTGAGATAATACTAAGGACAGATGTTCCTTGCTGCACAAAAGCATTAAAGATGTTACCAATGCAATTTTATACCAGATCCCACCATGTCATCCCATTTCTCCATGACGATATCAGTGCTGCAGCTCAAGCAGTGGGCCTTGCCAACACAGTGGCTTTTCTTCAGGTGCACAGTGCTATACACCGTTCATACACTGCATTCTGAGCACCACATTATGACAGCGTAGGCACAAAGATTATGCAACACATTCTAGACAGCATATGCTGCATCTTCCTAGAATGTCTTTTACTGTAAATTCTGTATCTTATTATCTTGCTCCACAGCTATCTGATGAGAGACCAGTGCTCCAAAAGCTAGTACTTCAAAGTAAACCTGTTAGACTATAACCTGGTGTTGTGTGATTTTTAACTTCATTCTTGAATGCTTGTTCTGTAAGACTGAAGTAGACAAAAAGAGAAAGTGATGGATTCTGAAGAGCTAGAAAAGCAGCAGAGGCCTTCTGAGGAGATGGATGAGGACATTAAGCAAGAGAATCATTACCTTCTTCATGATAGAGCATTACAGCATCAGGCATAATAAGCCAGGCAGGACTTAAATGCGATGACATTAAAGACAGATAAGTTGTGTAGTTTGATTCTTAGGTAGCACTACATTTATGAATGTGCACTTATATTTGTCATGGAACATCGGCCTTGACACCTATGTATTCTCGGAAGTGTTTCCATTGAACAAAAACAGAAGTTGCTGGAAAATATAAACCGACATATTCCTCGCTACCATCAGTTTTGAGGAAGAGTCATAAAATGATAACTCTGATTTTTCTTCACAGATGCTGCCAGACCTGCTGAGCTTTTCCAAAAACCTCTATTTTTGTTCCTGATTTACAGCATCCACAATTCTTTTGGTTTTTATTTAGTGTTTCCTTGAAGGTGGTACTAGGATACCTGGAGGTCCCAGCAGTGGTGAATATGTTTGCCATTGCTGAACAGAAGCTAGCATGGTGAAATGCTGTGGAGGTATGGTGTATAGGAATAAGGTAAGCTACAGAGAACGTCATGGCAAAACTCACTCGGGCTCACATTCAGAGCTCCTTAAAATGAGCCAAAATAGTCAATTTCTGATAAAATTCTGCCCATAGACTAAGATGGAAACAGAGCTTATGATCTAACATTAGTAACTCTTTGTCGAGAGTGTGGTGCTGGAAATGCATAGCCGGTCAGGCAGCATCCAAGGAGCAGGAGAATTGACTTTTCAAGCATAAGCCCTTCACCAGGTTTCTGATGAAGAGCTTATGCTCAAAACGTTGATTCTCCTGCTCCTTGAATGCTGTCTGACCGGCTGTGCTTTTCCAGCACCACACTCTCGACTTTGATCTCCAGCATCTGCAGTCCTCACTTTCTCCTAATTACTTAACTCATTGTTAAGTCCAGAAGGCTTCCAATCTGTCATTCTTTTTAGCTTGTCTCATTTCCTCCATTATCCCCTTCATGTTATATTCAGTTCGCTATTATATAGCAATTCAAGCCTGTTCTGAAAGAAAAACTGCTATGTTATATGCAGGCCATAAAAGTATCAAGCAAAAGAGAATATAACTAACTCCTCTTGATATTAAATGCCATTATCATCACTGAATCACCCACCATTAAAATCCTAGGGAATACCATTGAACAAAAATTTAACTGGACCAGTGATATAAACACTGTGTCTTCAAGAGCAGATCAATGCCAGGAATTTTATGGAGACTGACGCACTTGCTAATTTGACAAAGCCTGTCCACCACCTACAAGGCACAAGTCTGATGGAACACTTCCACTTGCCTCGATGTTTACAGGTCCTATCAAGAAGCTCGATACTATCTGGCACAGCAGCCTCCTTGATCAGCACCTTATCCACAGCATTAAACATTTCTTCCCTCCCCATTGACATATGGTAGATCAGTTTGTACCAAGACATGCAGTAGCACCTTACTAAGTAATCTCGAATGGTTCCTTCTGCATTGTGGCACAGATTTTGGATCACACAGGCGCTGTGCATTTAAAACTGTTACGTGACATCTGAACATGTGATATTCCTGTATAAAGTTATCCATCAGCCTTCAGTCACTTGCTATCTGTTGCAAAGTCAGTGTAGTGTCTTCAGTCCGTCAGCTCCATGCATGTAATATATATCAGTAAGCACAGAACCCAGATTAATGTATATATGCCTCTGATATTGTTGTTTTGTAAATAGCTACTGTTGTAAATAAATGTCATATATCTGACTCAAAAAAAACCTGTCTGTCTGCAGTATATGTTATATGGAAAAACACATATAATAAAAAGCCATAGTTCCAAACATATGGCTACAAACACCTAAAACTACAATGACAGCAGATACATGGAAATATCATGGCCAGCAGGATCCCCTCCCAAGTCACTCATCATCCTGTCCCTTCAGTGATTCTGGGTTAAAATTCAGGAATGCCTTGATAATAGCAGTGAGGATGTACCAACACCACATTGACTGAAGTGAATCACAGTGGTGGCTTATCAGTATCTTCTCAAGGTCTGTTGGGGATGGACAAAAGATGCTGACCTGGTCAGACTAAATTAAACATCAGTGACCTTCAGAAAATGGCAGCTTGGATTTCACAGATGGACCTCTTCTGGCAGCTAATGTTCCACAGCAGCACCCTCACAGAGTTGTGTAGCAGGAGGCTATAACTGTTCTTCTTCCTACATTCCAAATATGTTTCTATTTTAGCACATTGCAGGCTGAATTGCCAAGTTGTTGAGACCCAGTTTTAAGTCTGGGTGAGGAGCAATGTTTTGCTGGCTGTCCAAATACTTTGATACGCAATTTTATAGCTCCAAGTCCATGTGTTCAATTTCCATTCACAAGACATCTTTTTAAAGAAAGGAAGTAGGATTGCCTTACAAAATCTGCAGAGGTCACCTTTCCCTGATGCCAGTTTGGATACATTTATTTGATGGACAAACATTCTTGCAATTTTTAAAGCATAAAATTGCAGTAGTTTCCTCTTCAAATGTTGTGCTTGATAAAAATACAGAGAAAAATAATTCATAAAAAAATTCATACTCTTACAGCAGAAAGATAACCAAAATTGAAAAGTCACTTTATGAGAAAGTCATTTAAAAATGCAAAGCCAGGGCTCAGAATAAGTTGCCCCACAGAGCAGTTTGTTCTTGGATTGAGGAACTCTCTTGGTGGAGAAGAGAGAATAGCAACCCATAAGACAATGTTTTCAACAAACACAGAGAATGCTGGAGAAACTTAGCAGCTTTGGCAGCAAAGTGGAGAGAAAAACAGTGTCAATGTTTCGAATCCATTCAACACTAATCTGCCGCGTTTCGAAGCACTCTGTATGTTTGTTTCAGATTCCCATCAACTGGAAATCACTTGCTTCAATTACAATATTTTCAATACAGCATTGCACTTTTGTAGTATGTACAGAGTTGTTGCAGGAGTTGAGAATTTTCTTTACATACTAAATTTTATTTTTCTTGCAATCCAAGATTTAGAGATGATTAGAATGTTTCTTTAGACACTAATACAGATTATTTTGCATGTGGTTTGGAAGCTTAACAAGATAAACACATGTGCTGTTGTATATTGGACTCCCTCCAAAATACTGGTGCAGTGACTGATCTCCAAATGTTCCTTTTAGAGATTCCTTTACTTTCTATGTTTAAGATTTAAAAGGATGATTGATTTTTACTTGATGGTAAGTGAAGCAGTGAAGATTGTAAGCTACAAATTTAGATTGATTTAAATTAATTCACCCTATTTTCAGATCAATAATGGATAGATTAAGATACACAAACAAGGCTGAAAAAATTCAACATTTATTTTCCATTTGTTCTGTTACTGTTTGAGAAATCCATAAACCACTCTCCACTGAAGTAAATTAAGTCTATATGTAGGTAACATTGTGCACTAGGAAGACCATATTGGCTTAGGACTGGTGTTCCATTTGAAGTTAAACTTTAGGTTTTTCAACCAGGAAGCAATCAGTTCATTATCCAAGCAAGCACTTTCAAGCAAATAGTATAAGGTTCCAGCATACCCTGATACCTTGAAACAAAAGCTTTTTGGTGCTTTCATGCCAAATTAGACAATTACAAAAGCTGCCTAATGCCTTGTGAGAACACTGCAGTGACCATGCCTTGTACCTATGTACATCCCCCTCAGACTCAAACCTTCATAAAATCTATTCATTCTGCATTCTCACAGAAAACAGGCCGTCATCTCTGAGAGTGATCCTCCTCAAAGTCCATGGAGGTTGTCAGGGGATCCCAGCACAGTAAGTCAATGCTAGCTTGGAGATTGGCCACGGACTGGCATCCAGTCAGGGTAATCTTTGCCACGAGACCCATGCAGTCCAGAGTGTGGGCCACAGTTGCCCTTGTGGTTCCATAAAGCACAGTTTGGGCTAAGGGTAACTATTGTGGAGACATATAGGAATCAGTCAGGGATCTAGGTTTTTCTCATCTGCGGTTGTCAGTCAGGTTACTCAAGGAGGTGGCCATGTCCAGTCTGTCAAGTCTATCCAGATAAACTAAGGGGAAACAGGTTGTTGAAGGATAAAGGGTCATTGGGAGAAGACGTGGGAACCTAATCTTTGAATTAGCAAGCTATGGGAAAGGGGAGTGACAATTGTGAAGGGGAGCAACAGTATTTGTGCAAGCGGGATACAGTAAATCAAATGGGAAGTGGATGGCAGGTGCATGCATGGTCAGGACTAATCTGGCTTCAAATGATGGGGATAGTGTATGATCACACGTGGCTTGGTTGCTTCATACATCAGGGCTGTGGTGGGGTGTGTGTGGAGGGAAGGATGGGATACTTTGCTGAAATAATTAAACTTGAAGATTGACAGCAGAAAGGGCATCTGTTTGTAAAATCTCACTCCAAAAACATGGTTCAGTGATTAGCACTGCAGCCTCACCAGCAGCAGGGCCCCAGGTTCGATTCCAGCCTCAGGTGACTGTCTGTGTGGAGTTTGCACATTCTCCCTGTGTCTGCGCGGGTTTCCTCCGGGTGCTCCGGTTTCCTCCCACAGTCCAAAGATGTGCAGGTCATGCTAAATTGTCCATAATGTTAAGTGCATTAGTCAGAGGGGAATGGGTCTGGATGGGTTACTCTTTGGAGGGTCGGTGTAGACTGGTTGGGCCAAAAGGCCTGTTTCTACACTGTAGGGAATCTAATCTAATCTAAAAGAAAATCCAAAAAAGGTAATTGTTAATATGAAGGTGATTAACCAACAATCTGTTGCATAATGTGTAATCCAGGAAAAGCCAAACTGGATAAGACAGAAGAGAGGGTGTGAGGAAAAGTGGAAGAGATGAATGAAAGTTCTTTCTACACTGCATCTCAGTTTTCAAGGATGGAGCATCGATTCATCCATACTTCTGGGGTTTTGAACTCCTGGCCCAATTAGCCCACATCTTCATTAGAACTACATAAGAGAGACAGAGCTGATCACAGCTCTGAGCTTCTCTCACAGGTTGATGCTTATAGAGAGAAATGCAGGAATCTTTATACTTAAAACGTATCAATAGTTATCAATGATTATCACTTGAGATTATTCATCCATTAGACCGGTACATTGAATTACGATATGTTATTACCTCTGAGGTTTATCAGATTGACTTCCCAAAACCATGTGTCACATACGTCATCCCATGATCTTGTTCTTGTTGGGGGCTCAGAGGATTTTGTGGAATTTCCTTATTTAGACTTAGTATCCCAGAATTTATGTGGAGCCAGCTAATCAAACTCTGACGAGGTCGACCGAGGTTAAAGAATTTACGTGGACTTAGCCTACATCAAGTCCTGCTGAGGTTAGCAATGCTTTGACCTTTGCTATAGTCTTAAGTTGTATTGTGTTACAACCAGGGTTTGGCCAGGTTTCCCATCATGCAACTATCTGTTTCACACAATTCCACGGCATAAAAAATATGTTGCTGGTTATTTTTGTAAATTGAAAAACATACTGTAAAGGGAGGCAATAAATAAGCTTAAATAAATTTGTAAATCATAGACTGCTATGAGGACATACCTGGTCTGACAAAGAAAAATATTAACTTTCAGACCAAACTAACAGTGTAAATGATACGTTTTGACCCCTTTGTTCAAACATTATAATTGGAATTTGTCTAATAATGAATGACCTTTACTTAAATCACTACGGTGTTATGCATGTTGACACATATGACATCAATTATTTTTGGATTAAAAAGTTATTGAACAACTTTTCGATGCTCAGATGTCAGCAGGTTAGCAAATGATTAGCGGAATTTGATCAAACTGGTTTCAGAGGGTACAAAAAGGCGATTCAATATTTCTGCAGTTTAGAATGCAGTCATCAAAAATGATTCCTCTTAGGCCAACACAATACCATCTTGCTGCCTTTGGTTACACAATACGTTAGTATCACATTGGGTTGCCATAGAAAAATAGGTCACGTGCTATGTGAGTAGGAAAATTTATAACTATCAGGACAGCAATGAGAAATTAAACAAAAAGAACAGCCTGAAGCAAACTGTGATTCACAAATGAAACCAGGTCACTGGGATTTTTTATTGTTCCAGCTGCCCAAATGGCAAGATTGATTGATTAAAATGTGTGTGATAAGATCACATTTACAAGGAAATGCAATGTCAGCACAGAAGCTCCAGTGCATGCCAGCGAAATGGATCATTTCATTTCCACAATTTTGGTACATTTACATGGACTGGACACTAAAGGTAGGCATTTCACAAGTACTTGACCACAAGACAAATGTTTTCATTTGCAATGACAATGTTAGAGAGAATGCAGTTGCAGGATGAACTTTCTGGACAAACCAAGAGGTATTTTGCATCAAGCATAACTTTCCTGGCACAGTCGGGTCACATTGAAAAGCTGTTGGCAGTCTTGTTCAACATTGGCAATTCCTTATCAGTGGCACACTAGACACAGACTGGGATTTGAGATAGGTCAGGCAATACATGGTTAAACCCACGACAACTGTGAAAGGTAAGCTGCCATAACATAGGTTGACTGTATTTTTCTTGGATACCTGAGGTTATTCTGATAAAATTTACAGGATTTCATTTTACAGGATTCCTGTTTGCCAAAATTTCACATTAAATATGGGTATATGAATAGGAAGGATTTGGAGGGATATGGGCCGGGTGCTGGCAGGTGGGACTAGATTAGGTTGGGATATCTGGTTGACATGGACGGGTTGGACCGAAGGGTCTGTTTCCATGCTGTACATCTCTATGACTCAATGACTCTATAAATTTGTTTAAGAGTCATAGAGTCATAGAGATGTACAACATGGAAACAGACCCTTTGATCCAACCCGTCCATGCCGACCAGATATCCCAACTCAATCTAGCCCCACCTGCCAGCACACAGCCCATATCCCTTCAAACCCTTCCTATTCATATACCCATCCAAAAGCCTCTTAGATGTTGCAATAGTACCAGCCTCCACCACTTCCTCTGGCAGCTCATTCCACACACGTACCACCCTCTGTGTGAAAACGTTGCCCCTTAGGTCTCTTTTATATCTTTCCCCTCTCACACTAAACCTATGCCCTCTAGTTCTGGACTCCCGACCCCAGGGAAAAGACTTTGACATTTACCCTGTCCATGCCCCTCATAATTTTGTAAACCTCTATAAGGTCACCACTCAGCCTCTGATGCTCCAGGGAAAACAGTCCCAGCCTTTTCAGCCTCTGCCTAGAGCTCAAATCCTCCAACTTCGGCAACATTCTTGCAAATCCTTTCTGAACTCTTTCAAGTTTCACAACATCTTTCCGATAGGAAGGAGAACAGAATTTCCCCACGCAATATTTCAACAGTGGCCTAATCAATGCCCTGTACAGCCGCAACATGACCTCCCAACTCCTCAATACTCTGACCAATAGAGGAAAGCATACCAATGCCTTCTTCACTATCCTATCTACCTGCGACTCCACTTTCAAGGAGATATGAACCTGCACTCCAATGTCTCTTTGTTCAGCAACACTCCCTAAGACCTTATCATTAAGTGTATAAGTCCTGCTAAGATTTGCTTTCCCAAAATGCAGCACCTTGCATTTATCTGAATTAAACTCCATTTGCCACTTCTCAGCCCATTGGCCCATCTGGTCAAGATCCTGTTGTAATCTGAGTTAACCCTCTTCGCTGTACACTACACCTCCAATTTTGGTGTAATTTGCCAACTTACTAACTGTACCTCTTATGCACGTATCCAAATCATTTATATAAATGACAAAAAGTAGAGGACCCAGCACCAATCCTTGTGGCACTCCACTGGTCACAGGCCTCCAGTCTGAAAAACAACCCTCCACCACCACCCTCTGTCTTCTATCTTTGAGCCATTCTGTATCTAAATGACTAGTTCTCTCTGTATTCCGTGAGATCTAACCTTGCTAATCAGTCTCCCATGGGGAACCTTGTCCACACCTTACTGAAGTTCATATAGATCACATCTACCACTCTGCCCTCATCAATCCTCTTTGTTAAATCTTCAAAAAACTCAATCAAGTTTGTGAGACATGATTTCCCACATACAAAGCCATGTTGACTATCCCGAATCAGTCCTTGCTTTTCCAAATACATGTACATCCTGTCCCTCAGGATTCTGTCCAACAACTTGCCCACCACTGACGTCAGGTTCACCGGTCTGTAGTTCCCTGGCTTGTCTTTATTGTCCTTCTTAAACAGTAGCATCACGTTTGCCAACCTCCAGTCTTCTGGCACCTCACCTGTGACTATCGATGATACAAATATCTCAGCAAGAGGCCCAGCAATCACTTCTCTAGCTTCCCACAGAGATCTAGGGTACACCTGGTCAGGTCCTAGGGATTTATCCACCTTTATCCATTTCAAGACATCCAGCACTTCCTCCTCTGTAATATGGACATTTTGCAAGGTGTCACCATCTATTTCCCTATGCTCTATATCTTCCATATCATTTTCCACAGTAAATACTGATGCAAAATACTCATTTAGTATCTCCCCATTTTCTGCGGCTCCACACAAAGGCCGCCTTGCTGATCTTTGAGGGGCTCTATTGTCTCCATAGTTACCTGCCCTTTTGTCCTTAATGTATTTGTAAAAACTCTTTGGATTCTCCTTAATTCTATTTGCCAAAGCTATCTCATGCCCCTTTTTTGCCCTCCTGATTTCCTTCTTAAGTATACTCCTATTTCCTTTATACTCTTCTAAGGATTTACCCGATCTATCCTGTCTATACCTTACATATGCTTCCTTCTTTTTCTGAACCAAACCCTCAATTTCTTTACTCAGCTAGCATTCCCTATGTCTACCAGCCTTCCCTTTCACCCTAACAGGAATATACTTTCTCTGGATTCTCGTTATCTCATTTCTGAAGGCTTCCCATTTTC